>NW_028270161.1:7453475-7690975 GCF_037043375.1 Chiloscyllium plagiosum
GACTCTTCACCCTTATTCCTCTCTTGCTATGTGTTGGTGACTTTCCTTGGGAACAGGCAAAGGCTTCACCACTAGATCAGTTGGGAATTCATTCCAAAGTTGGGAAGCTGGTCTGATAGCTAAGCCACAGTCTAATCTACAGTCAGTCTGTGGCAGTCTCATTGGACACTTGCAGTAAAGACGTCCGTTTTTGTTTGCTCTCAAATGCTCTCAATCACTCTTGATTGTTTCATTTGGCCCATTTCACAATGATTAAAATCCCTCACTTATTCACTGATTGGTTTTCTTAGAGACATAGAGATGTACAGCATGGAATCAGACCCTTTGGTCCAACTCGTCTATGCCGACCACATACCCTAACCTAAACTAGACTCTTTTGCCAGCACTTGACCCATTTTCCTCCAAACCCTTCCTATTCATATACCCATCCAGATGCGTTTTAAATGCTGCAATTATACCAGCCTCCACCACTTCCTCTGGCAGCTCATTCCATACAAACATCATCCTCTGCATAAAAACGTTGCCCCTCAGGTCCCTTTTATATCTCTTCTCTCTCACCCTAAACCTATGCCCTCTTGTTCTGGACTCACCCACCCCAGGATAAAGACCTTGCCTATTTATTATTCATTGTTTTGGAAAGCTGTGAGATCCAACCTTTTCATCTCTGCCTGAGTAAGACAAACAATTCTGTTGCTGGGAAGAGTGACGTTCATTCTGTTTAATTGACTCGGACAATTTTGTTTATGAAACACCTAGTCAAAGATAACTGAAAGTAATGTGAAGGTATCTTCCCCTCTGATCCATCCTCCTTCTTTTCTTCTTCTTCCATTATTTGGGGACCTGACACATTTTGGTGACCAGTTCCCCACAGCCTGACAGACTGCCTAGTGGGCGGCACGGTGGCACAGTGGTTAGCACTGCTGCCTCACAGCGCCAGAGACCTGGGCTCAATTCCCGCCTCTGGCGACTCTCTGTGTGGAGTTTGCACATTCTCCCCGTGTCTGCGTGGGTTTCCTCCAGGTGCTCCGGTTTCCTCCCACAATCCAAAAATGTGCAGGTTAGGTGAATTGGCCAGGCTAAATTGCCCGTAGTGTTAGGTGAAGAGGTAAATGTAGGGGAATGGGTCTGGGTGGGTTGCGCTTCGGCGGTTCGGTGTGGACTTGTTGGGCCGAAGGGCCTGTTTCCACACTGTAAGTAATCTTAGTGACCTGGGAGTATCACATTTTTGGCACTTTTCTAATTGAATAATGCATGCCCAATCTTTATGTTATGTATTCATTTCCACCCTCTTTGCCTCTGCACATTTGGGTAGACAGATAACATCTGGCACTTTGGGTTGGGATATCTGGATGGCATGGACAAGTTGGATCACAGGATCTGTTTCTGCGCTGTACATGACTCTATGACTTTGGCAAAGTTACTCCTGATTTATGTTGCTATTCTGTCCCTCTAATTTTTGATAACGTTTTCAAATTTCTGGTTACCAGTGATGAACACAGTTATAGAATGGGGTGAGTCAAAAGCATTGAAGTATTTGACCATCCATGATTGCATTGGGCCGATGGGCCGAATGGCCTATGCCTGCTCCTATTTTCCCAGGAACCCCCTGATTTGACATCACACTTGAGGTTGCAGTTGGAAGCCTGGGAAATAGGCAAAAGTACCAACCAACAATCCAAAGTGAATTTTAAATGCATTTTATAAGAAATGTATAGAAAGTCTTTGCAACCAAATTATACTTAATGCAATAAAGTGTGCAGAAAGATTGTCTTTAATATGTTTTCTCTTGTTGTTTGGATTGCTACAAAATCTCTTGCTTGTTTTTAAATTACAACTATGAGTACAAATGGAATAAATCACACATCAATCTCTCTGCATACTCAGTAAAGTGTATTTATTCTCACTCAAAGGCTAATAATGTGAGTCATCTCTTTGCTAGGTTTTGTGGGTCACAGGCAGATAATATCGAATGGAAAGCTGTGGGAGGTATTGCTTCTGAACCTACATTGATAGCCAGAATAAAGGAAAGTAACCTTTCACTCGGTGAATGAGCCAGCATGAGAGAATGTAGAAACAAATTCCTGCAGATGCTGAAATCGGAACTAGAACCAACAAATCACAGCAGGTCAGGCAGCATCCATGGAGAAAGAGCAAGCTAACATTTCCAGTCTAGATGACTTTCCATCAGAGAATGTTGATTAGCTTCTGTCCCAGTGCCAGTGCTGACTAGTCAGCCGCATTGTGTCGAACTGCCCTGTCATGTTCCTGCAATCACTCTTGGCTTCCTCTCTCTCTTTCTCTCTCTCTACAATACCCAGAAGACAGTGTTGGCTAGTGATGCATCAGGCTATCAACAGCTCAGTGTAATATCAGCTTAATCATAACTAACCAGTTTCAGTCCACGATTATGAATGAATCATCTGCACCTTTCTGTGAGCATTGTTCATCAAGATTCCTCTTTTTTCTGTCTTCGCCTTTATTTCATTTTAGAACACACACTAAACCTTGGTCTCCAATCATGGGTCTCAAAGCATAGGTCTCACCCTCAAACAGGATTGCTTATTCAGAGTAATTTCATCATCCGCAATTAAACTTTATCACGTCTCCATTAGGAAATGGGATTCAGTAAGGTGAAAATCGGGAATCAGAAATGAACTGTTTAATTTGTAACAAACCAAGATGCAAGAATAAAACTTGAATTATTTATGACTTTATATATTTTGTTGACGCACACTGCAAATTTTAAAGTCATAGTTATTGTCCGGATGTATCTGGGACAGCCATCATTGGTTTTTATAATTTGGAAGAAATCTATCAAGTGGATATGAATGTTTTCTGCTGGCTGGAGAGTCTCAGTCAGGGGACACACCATTGATGTGAAAGCTAGGCCATCCAGGGTAGAGCTTCTTCTGTGTGTAAATAATGATAAATATACAGAACTCTCTCTCACAATAAAAAAAAGTAGGCGCTACCTCAATGAATCTGAGATTGATAGTTATTAGCTGGCCACAAGGATAAAGGGAAATGACAGCAAGCACAATGGATGGCATTAAGGTACAACAGATCAATCAGACTCACACTGATTGGAGAAACTGGCTTCAGGGTGGAAATTAAAATGGGGAGACATTTCTTCAGCCAGAGAGTGGTGGGCCTGTGGAATTCATTGCTGCAGAGTGCAGTGGAGGCCGGACGCTAAATGTCTTCAAGGCAGAGATTGATAAATTCTTGATGTCACAAGGAATTAAGGGCTATGGGAAGAAAGCAGGTAAGTGGAGTTGAAATGCCCATCAGCCATGATTGAATGGTGGAGTGGACTCGATGGGCCGAATGGCCTTACTTCCACTCCTTAAAAAAAAGGAAAAGAATTACTTCTTAAGTATTGCTGAGAAAATTTCATTCCTGATTGAAATGTCTTGACTACTCAACATTGAATTATCTGGTTTGAATTTCAACAAAAACTTGGCAGTTGATTATTCTCATACTGCTGCCAGACCACAATCGAGGAACACTTGCCTCTCATTGCCCTTTTCAGTACCAGTAGCCCAGATTATATTTGGGGAATTGAAGTCTCCAAAATGTTGACATCTCTCTGTATTTCCCTGTGATGTTCCTCTGTATCCCTCCCACTAGTTGGCACCAAGCAATGTCATTGCATCCTTCTAGTTCCTTGGCTCGAGCCAAATTGATTGTGTCTTTGAATCCTCTGAGACATCGTCTTCCTCCAGCACTGCAATGATCTCCTTAACCAATACTGCCACTTCTTCACTTCTCCTGAAAACCTTACCCTCAGGAATATTGAACACTGTGTCTTGTTCTCCCTTGAGTCAGCTCTCTGTTCTGGCCATAGCGTTATGTTTCAATATAACAGTCTTTGGCTGTAACACCTGAATCTTATTTACTACACTCTATGCATTCACATACATACACAGTAACCTTGAATTACATTTCATTACTTTCTCCCTGAATCTTAACTTACTATCTTCAACATTCATTCCCTCCACTGCCAACACTCAGCAGCAGCAGTGAGTACCATTTCTAAGATAGGAGCAATTTAGGGGGTGGCTCAGTGGCTCAATGGTTAGCACTGCTCTTTCACAGCACTAGAGACCTGGATTCGATTCCAGCCTTGCGTGACTATCTGTGTGGAGTTTGCACATTCTCCCCATGTCTATGTGCGTTTCCTCTGGGTGCTGCGGTTTCCTCCCACAGTCCAAAGATGTACAGGTTGGGTGAATTGGCCATGCTAAATTGCCCATAGTGTTCAGGGATGTGTAAGTTAGGTAAATTACTCAGGGGTAAATGTAAAGGAATGGGTTTGTGTGGATTACTCTTCAGAGGGCCAGTGTGGGCTTGTTGGGCAGAATGGCCTGTTCCCACACTGCAGGGATTCTATGACACTGTAGATGTTGAAATCTGTATGGGAAACAAAAAGTGCAGGTCAGGGAGCATGCATGGAGAGAAAGCAAGCTAATGTTTCAAGTCTGAATGACTCTTCATCAGAACCAGTGAAGAGTCACCGAGGTTTGAGATGTTAGCTTGCTCTGTTTCCATGGATGCTGCCTGACCTGTTGTGTTTCCAGCATTTTTTTGTTTTCAATACCATCTATAAGATGCAATGCAGAAAATCATTAAAGTTCCTGAGATAACAGTTTCCAAACTCATGACCACTACTATCTGGAAGAATAGGAGAAGATGGAATGATAATGTCATAGAGAACTGAGGAGAGCAAAGAGAGAGATGCCGATATCTCCCATGGACGGAGACCAATTATGGATGGATGTCTCCACTTCATTGCTATATTTGCTCTTTTATCGTTTTGAACTAGACCAAGAATCAAGGTTTTCCTGTGGCAGTGATGCGGAACCTTTTTTATTTGATTTAATATCTATTAAGCTGTGAGTCACTGTGATTGCACATTTGCTGAGCAGTTAGATGGAAGTAAAAGCTGTTCAGAGTAATGTAGGTGAAAGTTTATAAAAGTGAAAACACCATTACAGCTCAGGTACATACATAAAACATTACGTGAATGCACTTTACAGAAACCACATCTTCTGCAGAAAGCACAGGAAGATTTAGCAAGTAGTAGAGATGTCATATCTGATTTTGCATTTTAATCTAATTTTAAAGCCTGCTGTAATAAATTCCTAAAAAAATTGAATTGCAATATGAGGGTTAAACTCAACACAATGTGCGAGTGTCAATGTTGGTATGATGCAGGTATGGAGGATTCACTCTGATGGTGTTTGTGTGTGTGTGTGTGTGTGTGTCTGATATTTCACCATCTCCATAGCAACAGGCCAGCATTGCCTTTGCATACTGCTTCCAGACATCCGCACCAATGACAGGTTCTGTGGAGGAAGACCATATGATGGAACCCTGCAATTTGAGATGAGGAATTATCTTCCCTCTCACACTCCCCATCCTCAGCCAAGAGTGAACTTTATGACGATAGTGGCTGGGTTGTGGCAGGAAGCCAGCTGGAGGGAGTCTGGTCCCCCCTGGGGGTGAGGGAGGAGTTGGAGAGGGATGTGGGCACATAGAAGATGGATATGGGGATGGGCGTTTGGAGTCATAGAATCATATAGCACAGAAACAGAACCTTCAACCCATCTCATCCACGCTGACCAAGTTTCCCAAACCAAAGTGGCCTTGTTTTCTAGTGTTTGGCCATATCCCTCTAAACCTTTCCTATCCATGGACTTATCCAAATGTCTTTTAAACGTTGCAACTGTGCCCACATCTACCACTTCCTCTGGCAGTTTATTCCACACACGAACCACCCTCTGTGTGAAGAAATTGTCCTTGACATCTTTTAAATCCTGCCCCTCACATCTTCAAAAATAGACCACCCTAGGGAAAAAGACTTTTACTGCTCTCCTTCTCTAATGCCCTCATGATTTTATAAACCTCACGTCAACCTCCTATGCTCCAGTGAAGACAGTTGCAGTCTGTCCAACCTGTCCTTATAACTCAAATCCTCCAGTTCTGGCAACATCCTGGCAAATGCTTTCTGAACCCTCTCCAATTCAATAATACCCTTCCTATGTGGAAGAGCAACCATGTGGGAGCTGTGACTATGGACTAAGGCAGGTCACTTTGGATCAAAATCTGCCCAACACTTTCCACAACATTTTCTGCAGGTCAGGGTAAACAATGCCTGGTAAAATGGGGCATAGGTATCACAGAATTCTCCAATCCTGTTGCTCGCAATAGTTTGCATACTTAAGCAGCTATTTCTAGTCATGTAGAGAGCAGCTCATGTCATGACAAGGCCGGAGGTGTGGAGGGTGGATAAAGGAGGTGTTCAGGTTCTAACATTATTGAACTCGATATTGAGCCCTGAAGGCTACAGGGTCCCCAAGTGGAAAATGAGGTGCTGTTCTTCCCATGTGCAGACTGGGCTATCGGCCCTCAATCTTTCACTAGCGACTTTCATTTAGAATAGCACTTTTAAGATCGTGAAAGATCCCAGGTGTTTCCCATCAGTTTTCCAAAACAACATTTGACACTGAGCCACCGAAGGAGTAGACAATTGATCTGCTTCGCTACGATATGAGGGCACCTTCCCCTGGTCATCACAGCCAGGGCCAGGCATTCCTGTGCAATACTGAGGGAGTACCACACTGTCAGATCTTGGGTGAGGCAATATAAAGAGTGATGGTCTTAACATTGAGCCTCACAACTCCACATTGACCCTCCTTGTCACCAGAACCTATCAGCTTGAACATGTACATTAACACCGAATGGCCCAGATGCTGGAGCTCAGAAACAAAAACAGAAATTGCTGGAGAAACTCAGCAGGTCTGGCAGCATGTTGGGGGGGAGAAAGCAGAGTTAACCTTTCGGGTTCTCAGTTTCTTCAGAACTGATTGTAGCTGGAAAAAGGTTTGCATTGATGCTGAAGACAAGGGTAACATGGCAAGTGCGTGTTGTGGAGCGGGGGAGGTAGTGGGAACGTGTTGGAAAGAGTGAGATAATAGGTGGAGATGGAGCTCAGAGAGAGTGAGAGAAAATGATGAAGAGTTGGATAATAGTATGTCAGGGAAAAAGAAACACTGACAATGGGAAACATAAGAGAGAGGAAGTGGGTTGGCTATGCAGAGAGCAGCTCATGTCATGACAGGGCCGGAGATGTGAAGGGTGGAAACAGGAGGTGTTCAGGTTCTAACATTATTGAACTCGATATTGAGTCCTGAAGGCTGCAGGGTCCCCAAGTGGAAATTGAGGTGCTGTTCTTCCAGCTTGCACGAAGCTACACTAGAACACTGCAGTCAGCCTGAGACAGAGATGCTGACCAGGGGATAGGGTGGGACGTGAAAGAGGCATGCAACTGGAAGCTCAGGGTCATTTTTCTGCAGAGACTGTGGGTGTTCTGCAAAGTGGTCACCTCGTCTGCGTGTGGTTTTCCCAATGTCGAGGAGACCATGTGGTGAGCAGACGGAAAGGGTATTTGTTGCATATTTCCTTTCATCCAACTCCATATTGTTTTCCCGTTCCAAGCTGCATAATTCGTTGATGTTTAACAAATAGTAAGTATGAATGCACCATTTTGAGGGGCTTTCCATATTCCAATTGAGATCGCATTTCCTTGAGGAGATTCAGACTGCTGTTTAGAAGGGCCTCCTTTCTTTAATCTATGCCTAGAGTTATTAAACAGGTTATATGTTGCACATAGGAGACCTGAGGCACACCATTGAACCAGGTTCAAGTCCCACCTCAGGTCTTGATAGACATGAAAGATATATTGATAATGTGGTGACACAGATTGATTATCAATCGTTTTATTTTATATATTTTTTATATATATATATATATATACACACACATACATCAAGTCATAGAGATGTACAGCACAGAAACAGATCCTTCAGTTCAACACGTCCATGCTGACCACATATCCTAACCTAATCTAGATCCTTTATCCAGCATTTGGCCCATATCCCTCTAAACCCTTCTTATTCATATACCCATCCAGACACCTTTTAAATGTTGCAATTTTACCAGCCTCCACCACTTCCTCTGGCAGCTCATTCCAAATATCTGCATGAAAAAGTTGCCTCTTAGGTCTCTTTTAAATATTTATCCTCTCAACCTAAACCTATGCCATCTAGTTCTAACATCCCCAACCCAGGGAAAATACTTTGTCTATTTATCCTATCCATGTCCCTCATGATTTTATAAACGTCTATAAGGTCACCCTTCAGCCTCCAACGCTCCAGGGAAAACAGCCCCAGCCTGTTCAGCCTCTCCCTGTAGCTCAAACCTTCAAACCCTGGCAACATCCTTGTAAATCCTTTCTGAACCCTTTCAAGTTTCACAATGTCCTTCCGATAGGAAGGAGACCAGAATTGCACGCAATATTCCAAAAGTGGCCTAACCAATGTCCTACAGCCGCAACATGACCTTCCAACTCCTGTACTCAATACTCTGACCAATAAAGGAAAGCAAACCAAACGCCTTCTTCACTATCCTATCTACCTGCGACTCCACTTTCAAGGTGCTATGAACCTGCACTCCAAGGTCTCTTTCTTCAGCAACATTCCTTAGGACCTTACCATTAAGTGTATAAGTCCTGCTAAAATTTGCTTTCCAAAAATGCAGCACTTCGCATTTATCTGAATTAAACTCCATCTGCCACTTTTTAGCCCCTTGGCCCATCTGATCAAGATCCCATTTTAATCTGAGGTAACCTTCTTTGCTGCCCACTACACCTCCAATTTTGGTGTCATCTGCAAACTTACTAACTATACCTCCTACGGTCACGACCAAATCATTTTTATAAATGATGAAAAGTAGTGGACCTAGCACTGATCTTTGTGGCACTCTACTGGTCACAGGCCTCCAGTCTGAAAACCAACCCTCCATCACCACTGTCTAGCTTCTACCTTTGAGCCAGTTCTGTATCCAAATGGCTAGTTCTCCCTGTATTCCATGAGATCTAACCTTGCTAACCAGTCTCCCATGGGGAACCTTATCGAACACCTTACCAAAATCCATATAGATCATGTCCACCGCTCTGCCCTCATTAATCCTTTTTGTTACTTCAAAAAACTCAATCAAGTTCATGAGACATAATTTCCACACATAGGGGAGAGTGAGGACTGCAGATATTTGGAATCAGAGTTGAGAGAGTGGCGCTGGAAAAGCACAGCAGGTCAGGCAACATCCAAGGAGCAGGAGAATTGAAGTTTTGGGTATAAGCTCTTCATCAAGAATATATATGCACGCACACATATATATATGTATGTGTGTGGATGATATATATGATACCTTTCCAATCCATCTATGGCAGGCAGTAAGAAAGAGTCTCCTGATCAGCCATGCTTGAAGTGGAGTAGGGTCCCTTACTATGTTATCTGGCTACAGACTAGAGACTCATTCCAGGAAAAATTAGCAATGGCACCATTTTGGAAGCAAGTTCTTCATGCGCCACTAAGTATGGGATGAAAGAAGATGATACATTGCGCAGATAGCCTTCATGCTTATTCCTGATTGCTGATACCATTCATGCATCTAGACAATGTCCAGAAGAAAGAAAAGCTTTGCACAATTGACTCATTGCTTTGTGGAGAGCCATAGATATCAGCCAGAGTTCCTGCTTTGGCTTGGTTTCCAATGAGCTCTGTTGGAAAGGACCTGGACGAGTACAAGTTTGGACTGATAGCTGACAAGGAGGAAGTGAGGACTGCAGATGCTGAAGTTCAGAATCAAGAGAGTGGCACTGGAAAAGCACAGCCAGTCAGGCAGCATTCGAGGAGCAGGAGAATAAAAGTTTTGGGTATAAGCCCTTTATCAGGACCACACTCTCAAAGCTGATAGCTGAGAGGTAACATTCGCTCTACAACAACTAGCTGCAAGGAAGTGCAATCTAATCATCTCCCCTTGACATTTACATCACAGTTGAGCCCCCATCATTAACATCCAGGAGCTTAATGGAAACAGCCGTGTAAATATCGTGGCTGCATGAGCAGACCAGAGACTGGGAATTCTTTGGCTATTTGGGACTCACCAAAGTCTGTCCAACATCTACAAGGCATAACTGAGGAGTGTGGTGGAATACTCCCCAATTGTATTGATGTGTGCAAATCCAACAGCACTCATGTATCTTGCCACCATCAAGGACAAAGCACCTCACCTGATTTGTACAGTAATCATTGCCTTAAACATTCTGTCCCTCCAAAACTGATGCACATTGCAGCTGTGTGTACCACCTACAAGATGCATGGTAGCAACTCACCTTCAACAGCAGCTTTCAAACAGCCAACTCCTACCAACTGGATAGATAATGACAGCAGGTGGATGGGAGAACCAAGTTCCCCTCGAAGCTGCACACCATCCTGACTTGAAACTATCTTCTCCCTGGGTTAAAAACTTGAAACTCCCTTCCTAATAAGATGGTGAGTGTACCTTCATCAGATACACTGCAGTGATTCAAGAAGGCCTTCTCATTCTCAAGGACAGGTTAGGGATTGGCACTAAATACTAGCCTTGCCAGTGATGCCCACCTCCAATGAATAAATAGCAAATAAACACACATGCACATGCGCGTGTGTGCACACACACACACAAACACACACACGCACACATTTACACTCAAAGTGTGAAATCATCAATACAAAGATAAAGGAATCTACATACCTTACTCTTGGTTATGGATATAGAGTCATAAAAGATGTACAGCACGGAAACAGACCCTTCGGTCCAACTCATCCACGCTGACTAGATATCCCAACCCAATCTAGTCCCACCTGCCAGCACTTGGCCCATATCCCTCCAAACCCTTCCTATTCATGTACCCATCCAGATGCCTTTTAAATGTTGCAATTGTACCAGCCTCCACCACTTCCTCTGGCAGCCCATTCCATATACACCACCCTCTGCATGAAAAAGTTGTCCCTTGAGGTCTCTTTTTTACCTTTCCCTTCTCACCCTAAAACTATGCCCTCTAGTTCTGGACTCCCCCACCTCCAAAGACTTTGTCTATTTATCCTATCCATGCCTCTCATGATTTTATAAACCTCTGTAAGGTCACCCTTCAGCCTCTGATACTCCAGGGAAAACAGCCCCAGCCTGTTCAGCCTCTCCCTGTAGCTCAAATCCTCCAACCCTGGCAACATCCTTGTAAATCTTTTCTGAACCCTTTCAAGTTTCGCAACATCTTTCCGATAGGAAGGAGACCAGAACTGCATGCAATATTCCAACAGTGGCCGAACCATATTTACATGCAATTCAGAAATTTTAACTGTGTGCAGTTAGGGTCAATCCATTCAGTTCCTGCTGAACCCAAGAGCTTAAGCATAAACAATACCTCACAAGACAAATTGAAGTATAGATGGTCCATTAAATTACTTTTCACCCGATCACAAAATTCCTTAAAATACATTAAACATGTTTAATTAAATTATGATCTTTCCAGTGCTATGTCTAGATGCTACTGTGGGGTGAGAGAGATTCCCTCGAGAAATCAGTGAAGGAAGAAGAGAAACATGATCAAGGCAGCAGGTAGGTTCCATGATATATAAAGATTTTCTTTTATATTCCACTAAACCGATAATTGATTTTTTATTTGTAACCATCAAGGCAGCCATGTAGCTGTGTGGCTGACATGAGTCTCAGAGAGATGTGAACTCAATGTTTCCATTTTGGAAAATTGACGTCTCTCATTGAAGCTTGCTTTGTGTCATTTGGGTGTCAAGAATTCTATTTCATTCTCAGAATAAAATCAGAGCTAGCATTAAGAATCTAAAGATCAACACTCATTATCTGTTAACCCCAATTTGCATCGAAGTGGAAAAAGTTAGCCAAAGTAATTTTCAATGATATTATCAGTGACTGTACGCAGTACTGAAGTCTTTCCTTAGCACTTGTTGAAAGCATAGGGGTTCAGAGCAAAGAGTCGAAAAGGATGGAAAAACACAGCAGGTCAGGCAGCATCCGGGGAGCAGGAGAATCAATGTTTCAGGCATAAGCCCTTCATCAGGAATGTGGTAGAACTGGGTGGTGCAGGGTTCCTGAATTATGAGGTTGGAGGCTGTGAATGGGATACCCCTGAGGTGATGAGGTTGTGGATGGTCTGGGAGATAATGGTTTAGTTTTGGGAGGTGAGGTCATGGTCGAGGGGACAGTGGGAGAAGGTGTCTGTGAGTTGGTGCCTGGCTTCAGCAGTGTAGAGGCTAGTGCGCCAAACTACCACAGCACTCCCCTTGTCCACTGGTTTGATAGTGAAGTTGGAGTTGGAGTGGAGGGAGTGGAGGGCTGCGCATTGTGAGGGTGAGAGGTTGGAGTGGGGGAGGGGCGTGGATAGCTTGGGGCCGTCAATGTCACGGCAGCAGTTTGAGATGAAGAGGTTGAGGTTCAGAGCACAGAACCAGGCCATTTGACCCATTGTGACAATGCTGTCCCCTTGGTAGAGTAATTCTAAATTAATACAAAGAAAAAATAAGCAATGTGTGTGGTGAAGATCTGAAGAAACTTAAAGAGAAAATGCTGGAATTGCTCAGCAGATTGGGCAGTATCCATGAATGGGAAAACAGAGTTAATGGGTTGAATTCCATGGTTGCAGGGATTGATCCTGTCCACCAGTCAGTGAGGACTACACTGCTGTGAGTTCCGGGAAGCCGGGAGGGAATAACTCCCACTGAGATCCTTCACTCCCGAATGTTTATTCCTGGGATTTTGAAGAACCTGTCACCGAGAGCAGCTGCCCATAACTGGATGGCTGACAGCTCAGCCTTACCCAGGCCTGCCAGTGACATGGCTGAGGTGCTGCCTTTCCGACAGAGGCCTGGTTCTCTGGGGAGGGCAGAAGGCCAAGGTGCATAATCAGCTGGACTCCAACCTTCCGCAGCACAACCCCGCCTCCTCCTGCAGTAAGACCACCAAAGGTATATGAGGCAGCCTACCCAGATCACTGGCCTCCCAGCTGGTAGATTACAAGGATAGCAAGAATTTTCCTTCACTGCCCACTTAAACGTATCACTTGGCCTAGGGTTCAAAATGTCTTCCTCACTATTCCCTCCCCTTCCCCCATCACAGCTGACTTAATTGGGGTACACGACTGTAAGGGGAGCTGGCAAGGAGCGAGGAAAGCAACCGACTCCTTACCATACATGTTTTTTTTAATTCATGGGATGATGGCTAGGCTAGCATTTATTGTCCATCCCTAATTACCCAGAGGACAGTTAAGTGTCAATCACATCGCTGTGGGTCTGGAGTCACATGTAGGCCAGACTAGGTCAGGATGTCTGTTTCCTTCCCTATAGGGTATTATTAAACCAGATGGGATTTCCCAACAATCAACAATGGGTTCATGGTCATCACTAAACTCTTAATTTTAGATGGGAGAGAGTGAGGACTGCAGATGTTGGAGATCAGAGTCAAAAAGTATGGTGCTAGAAAAGCACAGCAGATCAGGCAACATCCAAGGAGCGGGAGAATTGACATTTTGAGCATAAAATTTTCATCAAGAATGTGAGAGGGAGGTAGGTTGGAGCTGGGAGGAAGGTAGTTGGGAAGGAGATAGGTAGATGAAGGTGGGGGAAGTGATGGTGGTAGGTTGGAATGGAGGGTGGAGCGGATAGGTTGGAAGGAAGATGGAAAGGTAGGGCAGTTCAAGAGGGTGGTGCTGAGTTGGAGGGTTGGATCTGGGATAAGGTGGGGGGGTGGGGAGATGAGGAAACTGGTGAAATCCACATTGATCCCATGTGGTTGGAGGGTCACAAGGTGCAAGATAAGATGTTCTTCCTCCGGGTGTCAGGTGGCTAGGATTTGGTGATGCGTGTCCTCGGCAGAGTGAGAGAAGGTGTTGAAGTATTTGGCCACAGGGTGATAGGGTTGGTTGGTGCAGAAGTCCTGGAGATGTTCACTGAAACATTCTGCAAGTTGGCGTCCTGTCTCCCCACAATGTAGAGGGATCCACATTGAGGGCAATGGACACAGTGGACGAGGTGTTTGGATGCACAGGAAAATCTGTCACCTGGACCATCTCAGATACCCCCATCCCCTTATAGCACATCTCCATCTCCATTTCTGGTGACCAACTCAACACGGACATCTACTACAAACCCACTGACTCCCACAGCTACCTGGACTACTGCACCTCCCATCCTGCCTCCTTTAAAAATGCTATCCCTTACTCTCAATTCCTCTGCTTCAGCCACGTCTGCTCCCTGAAGGACCAATTCCACTCCAGGACATCCCAGATAGCCTCCTGTTTCAAGAACCGCAATTTCCCCTCCAACATGGTCAACAATGCCCTCCCGCACATCTCCTCCACTTTCCATGCTTCCTTCAACCCGACCCCTCCAACCGCAACAAGGACAGAACCCCCCCTGGTCCTCACTTTCCACCCGACCAACCTTCGTATACAACGCATCATCCGCCACCATTTATGCCACCTCCAATCAGACCCCATCACCAGAGATATATTTCCCTCCCCATCCCTTTCAGCATTCCACAGAGACAATTCCCTCTGCGATTCCCTCGTTAGCTCCACACACCCCTCCACCAACCCACCCTCCATTCCTGGTACCTTGCCACCACAAGAGGTGTAAAACTTGTGCCCACATCTCCATACAAGGCTCCAAAGGATCCTTCCACATCCGGAGAGATTCTTCTGCACTGCCACACATGTCATCTACTGTGTGCATTGCTCTCGATGTGCTCTCCTCCACGTCAGGAGACAGAATGCCAACTCGCAGAACGTTTCAGAGAATATCTCTGGGACACACACAAATACACACACACACAAATCAACCTGTGGCCAAACATTTCAACTCCCCCTCCCACTCCACACCAAGGACATGCAAGTCCTAGACCACCTCCAGTACCAAATTTGCACCTTCCACAGTGGGCGTCTCCAACCACATGGGATCAATGGGGATTTCGCCAGTTTCCTGATCTCCCCCCCCCCCCCACCTTATCCTAGATCCAACGAGCACCACCCTCCTGAACTGTCCTATCTTTCAATCTTCTTTCCCATCTATCTGCTCCATCCTATCACCATCAATCGCATTCCCAGCTACCTTCCCCCCTGGTCCCACCCACCTCCCATTTATCCCCTTGGCCAATCCCCCCACATGGCAAAAATGAGGACTGCAGATGCTGGAAACCAGAGTCTAGATTAGAGTGGTGCTGGAAAAGCACAGAAGGTGATTCCTGATAAAGGGCTTTTGCCCGAAACATCGATTTTCCTGCTCCTGGGATGCTGCCTGACCTGCACCACCTCAACCCCCTACGTTCCTGATGAAGGGCTTATGCCCAAAATGTTGGCTCTCCTGCTCCATATTTCTCAGCTCTTAATTCAAGGTATCTATTGAATTCAAATCCCACTATCATAGGGGGATTTGAACCCAGGTTCCCAAGACAGGATCAGAGTCTTTGGGTTTGACAATCTAGCGATAATACCACTACGCCATTGCCTCCCCATACGGCTACTACTGGAATGGCTCATGCCCAACTCACAGCTCTTTCTAGGAATATTACAGTCAGCCCAATGTTCCTGGTCATTTATGTTTTTCAGAAATAGACAAGTTAAAAATGCTTCCTTTTTTCACACAACTGCAGCCAATGATTCTGCTGTGGCCATTCACAGCACCTTGAGTCATAGAGATGTACAACATGGAAACAGACCCTTCGGTCCAACCCATCCATGCCGACCAGATATCCCAACCCAATCTAGTTCCACCTGCCAGCACCCGGCCCATATCCCTCCAAACTCTTCCTATTTATATACCCATCCAAATGCCTCTTAAATGTTGTAATTGTACCAGCCTCCACCACTTCCTCTGGCAGTTCATTCCATACATGTACCACCCTCTGTGTGAAAAAGTTGCCCCTTAGGTCGCTTTTATATCTTTCCCCTCTCACCCTAAACCTATGCCCTCTAGTTCTGGACTCCCCGATCCCAGGGAAAAAGCTTTGTCTATTTACTCTATCCATTCCCCTCATGAAAAACAGCCCTGGCCTGTTCAGCCTCTCCCTGTAGCTCAAATCCTCCAATCCTGGCAACATCCTTCTAAATCGTTTCTGAACCCTTTCCGATAGAAAGGAGACCAGAATTGCACGCAATATTCCAACAGTGGCCTAATTAATGTCCTATGCAGCTGCAACATTGTCGACTTGGCCTTTGCATTATTACTTGTCCCATGACTACCCCCTTTTACCTTACAACAACATCCTTTTCTTTACTTAATCTCTTCCTCCGTCCCATGGACTTTCTCTTTTGTTCCCTCCATCTATCATCTTGTCCTCAAATATGTTACATTCTCACCCGGAATGTTTATAACAAAGAAGGGAGTCTCCAACTTTGCTGAAATGGTGTTAAATCTTCAATTCTGGAAATCATGTCCCTAAACCCAGCAACATTTCAGCTGGTGGGGGAAGGGGGCTTATAATTTTGCACTTCCATTGCTCATGGGGAAAGCTGCAGATGTTAAAGTGCAGTTGTTGTCAGTCAGATTCAACTTTCAATCGTCAGATGTCCAAATCATGAATTGTGGGCTTCGTATACAATCAGGAGCTGTTTGAAGGGTTAGGATATCCTTTTGGAAAGTTAGGGTAACCTTTTAAATAGGTCCAGGGGCAGCTTTGGAAAGTAAAATCATATTTGGGAAAGGTACATTGCTCTCTGGGAAAAGGTAAACTCCCTTTTAGGTTGTTAAAAGTGGACGTGAATAGGTGTAAAATATGGATAAACTCAATGGAACTGTCAGATTCATTGGAACTATCACGCAATGTATTAAAGTATTAAAATCTACTCATCATTAATTAATTGAAAAAATATAATCGCTGCTACCTTATCAGCTCTGTTGAAATAAGCCTGATGGCTGTCATTATTTATTTCAATGGCAATTGCTAATCTCTTGCTGGTGCATGGTGCACAGTAGCATAGTTTGTTTGGAGAAATGAATTACAATTTCATCCTTTCACCTGTGGAAAGACAATCTAAACTGAGCCTAATGTCATTGTCTGAATACCTTGTTCTGAGATAAAATCTGAGATCAAATTCCATGCACATAAATGCTTTTAAATTAGCATAAATTGGTTAACTCAATGGAACAAAAAAGATAAAATACAAAGCAGAAATGTCTTATAGGTTATACAGCGAGTCGTGGTGTGAAGACAATTGGGGAAATATTAGACGATGAATAACTGGTACAGGACTGTACATCTGACACTGACATGCAAAAGGTTATGTTGTGAGCACTGATGGAGTACAATGAAAGCATTGATTGCTATCTTGTTCAATTGATTCTCCTCTCTCCATAAATAGTCAAGCAATACAATATAATTCTCCATTACCTTCATCATCTGTCCAATCCGAATCCAGCCCCATCATTAACATTTGTGCAGTTTGACTTAAATCCATCATCCTTGATTCACATAGGCCAGACCTTGGTGTAAACAATTGAACAGTGTGAATGATACCAGCAAAGTGGATTTTGAACTATATTCTATAGATTCATCTTTGTAGCTGAACCTCCTGCTACAAATGACTATAATCAAAATGTACCACTGCTCAATAGTTGCATAAAACATCAAAGGTTCACTCCCTTATAGAGTCTATTTTGCAACACATTTGGACAAGTTTCGTTTGAATATAGTTATGAGATCTTATGTGACCCAAAATAGTGGAATGTTCAATCCTTTGCATGAATACTGGGTGATATAACACCAACAATACCTTCCATGATATGTAGTCTTTAAGTCTAATGCCTCTAAAGGAAGGTCAGCTGACAATTGCGAATGATTGAAATACACTTGCCTGTGCTCATTGTCCAAGACCCCAAACAGGTGAAGCAGCAATTCTGGTCCGCTCTAATCACTGCTTGCAATGTGGTCCCCTCTACATTGGCGTGATGAAACATGCTGAGTGCCCACTGTGAGAAGCACCCCTGCTCTGTTTGTAAGCATACCCCCACCTTCCAGTTCCTTGCTCCCATCTTGGGCTTGCTTTATGTTCCAGCAAAGCCTCATGCAGGCTGAAGGAACAGCACTTCATTTTCTGTTTGGGTAATTTACAGCCTCAGGACTGAACATTGAGTTCAACAAATTCAGAGCATGACCTCACTCCTTCATTGTGTTTACAAATCTCCCCCACCCCCAATAATTCCCTGACTTCATGTAAGGATTCACTCTGAACAAGGTTGGCTTATTTTTGCAATTCTCACCCATCATTTACACCTATTTTACGTCTCAAACTTTCCTTTACTATCAACAGTATTCCTTTCTCCTGTTGCTTTGGGCATCGACATCCTCTGATTCCCCTCTCCTTTTGTTTACTTTATTTATTTTGAATGATACAGTGTCGACCTGTGCCGAAAATGCCAGGAAGGCCACAAAAAGAAGGCATTGATAACACCATTATTTTGTATTTTTACGTGAGCCATTACAATGTAATTAACGCAGTTGAATTAAATTCCTTTTCATTAACATTAAAAGTCATCAGCAATCTTTTATATCTAGGTAAAATATATTGCCATGAAAAGGAAAGGGATATCAAATAATGGATCAAGTAAATCAGACTGCTATGGACTTCAATGGTCCTTGAGTATGAATGTGCGGCCGATACTTTCTGCTTGGGATAGGAAGATCTAGAAAGGAAGGAAGGTTGGCATGATGCGTTTCATTATTCATTGCAATCTCTCAAGAGGCAACGTGATAGATACTGCCTCTGTCATTCTACAGCGCTGCCCTGAGTCTCCTGTTTTAGGATAATCAGAAAACCAACAGAGAATAGCAGAAAATGGTAATCCACCTGTAGTCTAACGGTAATATTCTCCATGCTTCTGGTCTTTTTTTTAGCAGTTTGCAACGCCACGTGTTGCACTCGGCAAATGTTTGAGACCTTTCGGTAATGTCGATTTGTAAAGATCAGAGATAAACTGGGTCAATGTATTTCAAAATTTGCTTGAGCTAAGATGACAACTACCCCTTTCTATCAACCACAAAGTAACTAGAACCAGCAGCAGATGAGTTTTTTTTGATTTGTAGATTAGACAAAAACTTGTCTCAGATTTTGATCAAATGATGTGATGGATATGCAAGGCCTTGAACAAAATGCGATTTCTATCTCTGTTAGGTGTCAAATACACACAAATTTTGAGATGGGCCTGGTTCTTTTAATACTCTCTGACTAAGGAATAGAAATGACTGATCTGTTAATTCTCCTAACCATGAAGAAGAATTTGTTTCACTGCAAGGGAAACTGTTTTAACATCAACAACATTACAATTTCCTGTTCTTCACTGTCAAGAGAATAGCTTCACATAAGGTCAATGCAAAATCGATATCAGGTGAGTATTAACCAGAGGAACAGTAAAACAACTGAATTAACATCAACAAATCTGCCTCTTCTTTTAAAAGCAATTCATGAGATGCATTGGTCGCAGGAGTTTATGTTTTTTTGCTGAGTCGTTTCTGGATCGTTATCTTACTCCTAAATAAGTTTACAATTAGTTTTGACTTGAATATGAAATTCTGATTTTATGTTTCCTGTCTTTCACAGAAGATAGGAAAGTGTACAATGGAAAGGCTAACTGGTTTGCTGTTGATATTGTGTAGGTAATGGGTAACTGTTAGTGCCATGCCTTTGTATCTGCTGCTCTGGAGGCATAAGGCTGTAGGACTCAGTCTGGGTTTTGTGAAAATGTCAGGGGCTGTGTAGCTTTGTGTTGTAAGATGATCATTGTGTCAGAAAGGTGATGTGTGAGGGGAATACAAATAGTTTACAGAGAGATATTGATAGTTTAATTAAGTGGGCAACAAGTTGGCAAATGGAATATAATGTGAGAAATGTGAAGTTGTTCATTTTGGAAGGGAGAACAAAAAAAAAACAGAGTATTATTTAAATGCAGAAAAATGTAGAAAGCTGTAACATAAAGGGATTTGGGGATATTTGTGCATGAAAAACAGAAAACTAGTGCACTCGTGCAGCAGGCAACCAGGAAGGCGAATAAATATTGGCCTTTATTTCAAGGGAGTATAAGAGGAGAGAAATCTGACTGCAACTGTACAAGGTGCTGGTGAGACCCCACCTCGAATACTATGAGCACCCAAAAAATATTATTTCATTGAAGTCAGTTCAGAGAAGATTCACTGGGACGGTCCCTGGTATGGAGGTATTGTCTTAGGAGCAGAGGCTAAATAGGCTGGGATTCTGCTCTCCAGATTTGAGAAGAATGAGAGATGACCTCATTGAAACCAATGGGGTTCTTAAGGGCTTGATAGGTTCAATGCTGAGAGGTTGTTTCCTCTCATGGGAGACTCTAGGACCAGAAGGCACAGCTGATCCCCCATCCGAGTCCATGTGATATTAACATAATGCAACATAGAAGTAACCCTTTCATAAACTTACATCTTTATACACCATCTCCCCTCAAGCTCATTTCCACATTATTAACATGAGACATTATCACTACCTCATCTATCCCTCAAGTTTTTTCATTTCCTATGTACTGGCTGCTGGGAGGTTTCCATGTTCTGCTAGAACATGTTCTCACTAGAGAAGGAAGAGTGCTACGTCATTGTGTTGAAACTGTTGACTTTGATTCTGTTCTTGACAATGTGTGTTCTGTGAGTCCCTTTAAACTTGGGGTACTTTTGTCTTTCAGATTCCCTTTGCTGAGAATCTCTTGCTGAAACAGCCAGGCACTCCACTGCAACATCTACAACGTCTTTTGTCTCTTGACTTTCCATCTCAGAGGATGACTATCTTGCTGAAATGGGTACCTTCTTGTTTTTGCAGTGCCCTGGACCAGGTAACTTCCCTTTGGCAGTGTTCTGAAGCTGGGGACACTGATCGTTCCTTCTCAGTGGTGGCTTCCATGCAGTCATATGGCATCATAACTTCAATCTAAGTTAGTAGATTTTTAAATCCAAATCTGCTGATAAATCTGTGCAAAGTGTATTGACTCTATACTTCAATAAGTAGCTTAACTTGGATGCTTTGGAATCACTGAACCCAACAGGTTCTTCAGTGGTATGACTTAGGGTTTATTGGCATTATCTCTGTCATTGACACTGACAATTCTTCCTGGGATAATACAGCAATAAAATGTTCTGCTTGAACTTTCACCTTCTCATCATCTGACATCAAGTTTCAGTGTTTATTCAGCAAGCTTTATTGTAATCTGAGTGACTTTATTTGAGGGTTTAAAAACACTGCTATGTCATTAAACCTATCTCATAGTGATAGGCTTCTTGTTACTGAGAGGAGAGAACAGCGTGTTTATGCTAATATAGCTAATATCAATAGATTCTGTTTGGGTTCCATCATGGGTCTAGGAAGTCCTCTGAAATTATCCATTGGTTGGTACTTGATTGGTTGCTCAAAAAATCACATTGACTTGTTATTCTCTGATTATGAGTGTTCCTTGAATAAAGACCTTTTGACTTTAATTAGTTTCCCTTCTTCCACCTTTTGAAGAAGATTCAGGTCATTCATGCTTAAGATTCAAAATTCTTGATTGTGAAATAGATATAAGATCTCCAGGATCTGCAACCTCTTGTTTTGCAGACTTGTTTGCAACTTATCTTTATACACTTTACATACTCTGGATCATGGAGTTGGACTGCTATATGACGTAAGCAGTGTTTCCTCAACCATGATACACTATCGGATGCCATAATGATGTTCACTCCTGTAGAGAGCTTGAAATTAGTAAGATGTTCATTGAGATAAATACCTTTTTGCCAAAACAGTCTGGTTCCCCTATTTTCCTGTGGAGTAGATTTGACATTCCTTCTAGTATAGGCTGTTTTACCTCAACAACTGATTTGTGATGGAGTAGTTATTTGTCTTCTTGGTGTCTGTGACTAGATCATACTTTAATATAATGTCAGAAGTCACACAACACCACATTATTGTCCAGATTTATTTGAAATCATAAACTTTCAGAGCGCTGCTCCTTCGTCAGATGAAGTGACGTCTCTTTTGAAAGAAACCTGTTGGATGATATCCTGGTGTTGTGTGACTTCTGACTTTGTCCACCTCAGTCCAACACCAGTACCTCCACATCGTGGCTACTTTAATACATTTTTTTTCCATTGCATAACAGGCAAAGCATCCTTTTGTTTAATAGCTGGACGCAGCCTCTGCCTGTGAAGTTTCCTTGTCTCACAGCAGAGACACTGCCTGTAACTATCTGGTATCCATCCTCAACTTGATATTTGCTTCCCCATGTGAGTTTTTAGGGTTTTTAAAAGAACTGAATGGATTCTATTGATCTCTTGTGAAAAGAATGATTCTTTCCTCCTAGGTTTAATCTAGACCTCTGCATCTCTCACCATCTGAATGACAATTTCTTGAGCTAAATCTTCTTTTGACTGTAATAAATCTGACAAAGATTCATTAGTTACTCCAATAAGAATTCTGTTTCTTATGGAACGTGACTTTAAAGCTCCATTGCCACATGTTTTGATTAGTCTTTGGAGATCATTTAAGAACTTACCTATGGATTTCCTTGAATACTGAACTCTCTTTTTAAATCTTGCTCCTTCAACACTTCTATTTATTCAGAGGTTGAAGAAATTACTAAAAGCTTTCAGAAATTGATCAAGGATATTTGTTGCTTCTTTTACTGCTTAGAGAACTATAACATAATCAGTTATAGCTGCAGTTGAATTGAAAAGTGCATTCACTTGTTCAGCCTCCGATTTGCAATCAAGTTTGACAGCAATTTTATGTCATAAGAATTGTTTTCTCCAAGATACCCACTATTGTGTTCTATTCAGCCCAATTCTGAAATTAAATCCTCCAGTTTTTCTGTTGTCATATATTCATAATGTGATTATTTATTTCTCTTTATTTAAAAAAAAATCTGCAGTTTAGCAATGCAGTATTATCCAAAGCTTGTATGGTCAAAATGGAGGATTATGACCTTCTGTGGCTACTTTTCCATTACTTTGAGGATGAATTCCACTAATCTCAGACTCAATGATTCCTGTTCCCATTGCCTGTGGTATTAATAATGATGCTTGTTTCTTAACAACTTGACTAAGTGAATCCAACTCTTTGTGGTTTGATTAGAATGACTTTCAATTAGAATAACTCTTGCTGTAATGGATTTTCCTAAAACATTCCTGCTGTCTGCAGTGCTATTTGTAATTGTTTTTCCTTCATGCTTTCTTCCTGAATGAGTTCTGCTGTGACCAGTATCAACAAATGATTAAAAACGCAAAGAACTGTGGATGCTGTAAATCAGAATCAAAAACAAGAACAGTTCTGAGGAAGGGTCACTTGATTCAAAACGTTAACTCTGATTTCTGTTCACAGTTGCTGCCAGACCTGATAAGCTTTTCCAGCAATTTCTGTTCAACAAATGATTCTTGCCTTTACCACATTTGAAATAATAGATTTCATAAGAACATAAGAGCTAGGAGCAGGATTAGGCCATTCAACCCCTTGAGCCATTTAATATGACCCTGTCTGACCTCATCTTGGCCTCAACACCACTTTCCTCTGAACCCTTTAACTGATTACTCTTAAATCTCCTCCTTAAATGTAGTCAATGTTACAGCATCCGTCACACTCGCAATAGAGAAGTAATTCTTCTTCATCTCTGTTTTAAACCTGTCACTCTTTATCCTAAAAATAAGATTGTCTTGCTTCAGATTAACCCACATGAGGAAACATACTTTCTACGTATACTTTGTCAACCTCTTTTAGCATTTTATTTATCCCAATTAGATCTCCTCTCATTTATCTAAATTCGAGAGAGTGTAAGCCTAAACTGCTCTATCTCTCCTCATAAGACAAGCCTTTTATCTCTGGAATTAATGGAGTGAACTTTCTTTGAACTACCCCTAATGTACCTCTAGCATTTAGTGTGGCCCTGTGGTTTAGTTGGTTAAAGTGCCTGTGTAGTAAGCAGGCTGATCCTGGGTTTAAATCCGAGTAGGGCCTGCTCATTTATTGAAGGATAGTTGTTTTAACTCCTTGCCAGTGTTGTGTTTGAGACATGCAAGATAATCAGAGAGTTAGATAGGGTGGACAGTGAAAGTCTTTCTCCTTGGATAGCGATGGCTAGCACAAGGGGACATAGCTTTAAATTGAGGGGTGATAGATATTGGACAGATGCAAGAGGTACTTTCTTTATTCAGAGAGGAGTAAGGGTGTGGAATGCACTGTCTGCAACAGTAGTAGACTCACTACTTTAAGGGCATTTAAATGGTCATTGGATAAACATATGGATGACAATGGAATGGTGTCGGTTAGTTGGGCTTTGGATTGGTTTTACAGGTCGGCACAACATCAAGGGCTGAAGGGCCTGTACTGTGCTGTAATGTTTTATGCTCTAGGTGGCATACCTACTGCGGCCCTTGATTTACTGTGTCCTCCTGGAGCCTGCTTGCTATGACAGTGTTGCTTAGTCTAAGATCTGGGTCCTTTGTTTACTTCTAGCTTTCTGAGGAATACTCTCTTCCAAACTTTTCCGTCAGGCAGAAGATACAGAAGCTTGAACACATGCAGCAACAGATTCAAGAACAGCTTCTTTCCTGCTATTTTTAGACTGATGAATGGATCTCTCTAGTTTCACACAATGTTGATCTTGCTTTGTGCACCTCCTGTACCAGGCGTTCTGCGATAATGCGACAGCTGTGATCATGCTGTAGAAAATGGCGCCCTGGAAAACCGCAATAGAAGCTCCCGTTGTAGAGGATCGCGAATAGAAAATCGCTCCCTGTTCAGTCAAAAGTTTGCATTATCCAAACAGCGTCCACAATTCGTCAATCGTGTTATAGCCAACTTGCGCTGATGAAACGTGCGTTATAGCAGAATGACCTGTGTGCCTCACTCTGGCTGAGCACCCTGTGATCTCTATGTCCTTATTTGCTATGATCTGTCTGTACTGCTTGCAAAACAAAACTTTTCACTGCGTACATGTGAGCACAATAAATACAATCAAATCAAACTGTGATTTTGATTTTAAGTTTTCCCTTGTTCATCATCAATTCCATCTTTTCTGAGTCTTTGGCTGAGTCTTGACTCAGGACCGTTCTACACAATATCAGCACCTGATGTGATCATTGCCTGTCTCACGTTGGGACTCGTGCTCCAACTGACGGAGCTGGAGCTTCTAGCTCGAGCAGATGGCTGTGCGTTTCTTCCCCAGGTCTGAAATGCGTTTTACCACTGACTGTAGATTCTGTTGTGGCAAATTCTGTCGTGTGGTTCTCTTCTGCGGGGTTTTCCGATGTCCAGCTCTTCCAGCTGCTGACTGTCTCCTCAAGGAGTCGTCTTAAAGCTGTGTCTGACGGCTGCTCAGATCTCGGGGGCCACTTGGCTCCATTCAGCTGCCAGCATTTTGTGAGCTGCAGCCGAATGGGGCTATGTGTGTTGGCTCACCAGAGTGGATCCAGCCATAAGATCCTCTGGAAGATCTGCTGCAACCATCCTCTCTCCTTGTAGGATCTACTGAACCTGCCTGGTCTAATGTGGTGGAGGGATACCACCTGGTCATCTAACTACAAGGGGGTCTTATCTTAAACAAAGCCTATTAGTAATATGGTTCATAGGTACGATAGACATTGTTACTGAGACTATGAGAGAAACATTGATGTTGACTCATTCCTTCCAGATCCAAACAGTTCCCCCACATGGGATGGCACGATGACTCAGTGGTTAGCACTGCTGCCTCACAGTGCCAGGGACCAGGATCCAATTCCAACCTTAGGCTGTGTGGAGTTTGCACATTCATCCCCGTGTCTGCATGGGTTTCCTCCGGGTGCTCCGGTTTCCTCCCACACTCCAAAGATGTGCAGGTTAGGTGAATTGGCCATGCTAAATTGTCCATAATGTTCAGGGATGTGTAGGTCATGTGCATTAGTCAGGGGTAAATGTCGAGTAATAGGGTAGGGGAATGGGTCACGCTTTGGAGAGTCAGTGTAGACTTGTTGGGCCAAATAGCCTTTTCCAACACAGTAGGGATTCAATGATATCATCACATTAGGCATCTGTAGTGTTAATTCTTTCAAACACTTATTCTATTACACAATGCAACTGTACTGAGCTGTCTAATATGCTCATGAATATTACAGCACACTGCAGTGGTTCAAGAAGGCAGTCCACCACCTTGGGATGGGCCTTTAATCTGTTATTCAGCAATACTCATGTCCCATGAGTGAACTAAAAACAAAACACATTGCACTTGGGGACAGGACAGCGGTTAGCACTGTTGCCTCACAGTGCCAGGGACCCATGTTTGACTCTGTGTGGAGCTTGCACGTTCTCCCCGTGTCTGCGTGGGTTTCCTCTCCCAACCCAAAGATGTGCAGGTTAGGGTGGATTGGCTGTGCTAAATTGCCCTGTAGTGTCCAGGGTTGTGCAGGTGAGATGGGCGAGCTATGAGAAATGTAGGATTACAAAGATAGGGTGGGTTGGGTGGGATGTTCTTTGGAGGGTCAGTATGGAACATTGAGCTGAATGGCCTGCTTCCACACTTTTGGGATTCTATGGTTTATAAGGCTTGTAGGCTGTAAAATAAAAAGTTTAAGTGCTGGAATTTCCCCTGTAAAATGTTCCTTCAAAACTTCCTCCTTGACCAAGCTTTTAGTCATCTATTCTAACGCTGTATTTCCTTATAAAGCCTCAGTAACAAAAATAGTTTGGTTATATTCCTGGAACAATATAGTGTTAGGTGCCATACAAATGCAAGTAGAAATAGGTCAGGAAGTTCCCTGCTTTAAGATCTGGAATTCACAACAAATCTTTGCCCAGCTATCTCAATCTCCAGGTAATTTAACAAAAGCATGGATAGTATACTGGGCCTGCAATAGTTTTAAATGTAATAGTTTAATCTGCATTGGACACACGGATTGTTAACAATTAAGTCGACACTTTTGAATTCATTAGAACAGGAGACACATTTCAACTTGTGTTCAGTTTGTCCTCAATTCCCATTCATTTGATCTCTAACCTAAAGACAACCTGGAATCTATATTTCTCTCTCCACCTACACTTGTCGCAAATCCCTTTTTTTTCTTCGTTTTGGCAGATCATTATTCCACCTGGTTTAACATGACTTAAAAGACAGAATGATAGTCATTTTTATTTTAAGCTCAATTATGCTCGAAGAAGCTATTTGTATGTCACTTGCCTGTGACGCTAACTGCCAGTTTCTTAGCGAGAGGCACGATAATGGTGTTGGGAGTCAGCTGTGGCAAGTTCTGTTTCCTGTGTGAAAAACCACATGGTTTAACACTGTTATTTGTTAAGGGCTTACATGAATCATGCAGGCTGTTATAGTGCTTTCACGGTTTAATTCAATATTTCTATTCGATAAGTTGCACACTTTTTTGCCTCGGTTTTACTCTAATGTAATTGGTGGTGGTGGGGGGGGCGAGGGTTTCTGTGATAATATGTAAGTTATATTCTTTTGCATGCCTCTATAGGAAATTGCTGCCATTTTATGTGCATGTGTATCATTACTTTGTAACTGTGTACTGCTTCCACAGTAAGCACAAACTGTTATCAACAAAGCTAATCAAACATTAGTTTATGTCTTGGGAAGGTTGTACTTTCATTTGAAAAAGCTTATTGCAACTCAGTCAGTGGGAAATTGGTATTCTGAATAATATGTGGAATACTGAGTGCGATAACACTCAAACAGACTCTGTTCGGAGAACAATGTCTAAGGTAATCAATCCTGCAAGGTTTGTGAAGGTTTGTAGCTCAGGTTGAGGTTTAGGGTGTAGGTTTGCTCGCTGAGCTGTAGGTTTGATATCCAGACGTTTCATTACCTGGCTAGATAACATCATCAGTGGTGACCTCCAAGTGAAGCAAAGCTGTTGTCTCCTGCTTTCTATTTATATCTTTCTCCTGGATGTGGTTCCTGGGGTTTGTGGTGATGTCATTTCCTGTTCATTTTCTGAGGGGTTGATAATCTATCAAACCCCAGGAACCCCATCCAGGAGAAAGATATAAATAGAAAGCAGGAGACAACAGCTTCGCTTCACTTGGAGGTCGCCACTGATGATGTTACCTAGCCAGGTAATGAAACGTCTGGATATCAAACCTACAGCTCAGCGAACAAACCTACACCCCCGTATTCAATCCTCTTGTACAAGTAAGAGGTGCCTTGGGTTTGTTAAATTTGTTGGATGGAGTCAAACCCCAATGTTTGTTTCAAGCAAAAACTGAAATAGCTGGAAATGCTGAGCACTTTTGGCAGCATCTGTGGAGAGAAATCAGAGTTAACGTTTTGGGTCAAACTCAGTTCTGAGGAAGGGTCACTTGACCCGAAACATTAATAGAACATAGAACATTACAGCACAGTACAGGCCCTTGATGTTGCACCAGCCTGTGGAACCAATCTGAAGCGCATCTGTCCTACACTATTCCATTTCCATCCATATGGTTATCCAATGAGCATTTAAATGCCCTTAAAGTTGGCAAGTCTACTACTGTTATAGGCAGTGTTTT
Source organism: Chiloscyllium plagiosum (assembly GCF_037043375.1). Classification (NCBI taxonomy): domain Eukaryota; kingdom Metazoa; phylum Chordata; class Chondrichthyes; order Orectolobiformes; family Hemiscylliidae; genus Chiloscyllium; species Chiloscyllium plagiosum. Next base: position 7,481,899 of record NW_028270161.1, read on the forward strand.
CCACGCCCCTACTACCCTGAGTAAAGAAACTACCTCTGACATCTGTCCTGTATCTATCACCCCTCAATTTAAGCTATGTCCCCTCGTGCTAGCCATCACCATCTGAGGAAAAAGGCTCTCACTGTCGACCCTATCTAACCCTCTGATTATCATATACGCGTCAATTAAGTAACTTAATTAAGGTAACTCTGATTTCTCTCCACAGATGTTGCCAGACCTGCTGAGCTTTTCCGACAACTTCTGTTTTTGTTTCTGATTCATAGCATCCACAGTTTTTTTAGGTTTTTTCCAATGTTAATTTATTTCCTTAATTTGCTACTGTACAGAACCAAACTGTGTTTGTGTGTGCGCGTATATAAAGTTTTTTTTTAATGAATAAAGTATATTCTTGAATTAAAGAAATGTCAGAAGTAATTCTGTCACTGACCGACACTGTCAGGTCAGATCTAAAATACTGAAATGGTGTTGATTTAAACAAACAGTAGGTCTTTAATGTCGAGGTTTTTAAGAGCAAGTTAATAGATTTGGGGTGGTAAAGGAACCAAGGCATGTGACAACAGGGGGAAAAGTGAATTTCCTCATTGATGATCTCTGCCCTGATCTTTTTGAAGGGCAGAGCAGGAGGGTGACAGGGTCATGATCTGCTCCCTGATTCACTCAGGTCACGGGGTCATGATCTGCTCCCTGATTCACTCTGCTCACTAAGACCTGAGCAAGCGATTTCACTTAAATTGCATCCTGGAGGGTATAATCTTAAAATTCATAAGTTGGGGGGAGGTGGGGGGGGGGGGGGGGGGGGGGGGGAGGAGAGAGAGAGAGAGAGAGAGAGACCATGCGCACGCGAGAGAGAGAGAGAGAGTGATGGAGTTCAGGGAAACACATTTCCATTAACTAGGAGAAAGTGAGGACTGCGGATGGGGGAGATCAGAGTTGAGAGTGTGGTGCTGGAAAAGCACAGCAGGTCAGGCAGCATCCGAGGAGCAGGAGAATTGACATTTCGAGCATTCCTGATTAAGGGCTTATGCCCTAAATGTTGACATTCCTGCTCCTCGGATGCTGCCTGACCTTCTGTGCTTTTCCAGCACCACTCTCTCTACAAGATCTTCATTAACCTCATAACTCACTCTCTGCCCACTATTCCCACATATTAAAGTCATTGAATCGTTACTGTACAGAATGCTGGATTGGATGCTGCCTGGATTACAGGGTATGAGCTATAAGAGAGGCTAGAAAAACTTGGGTTGTTTTCTCTGGAGCAGCAGAGGCTGAGGGGAGACTTGTTAGAAGTCTATAAAATTATGAGATGTATAGATAGAGATGACAGTCAGAATGTCAAAAACCGGGGGGGCATGCATCTAAGGTGAGGGGGTGCCAGGGAAAGTTCAAAGGAGATGTGAGGGGCTAGTTCTTTACACAGATAGTGATAGGAGTGTGGAACATGTTGTCAGTTGTAGTGGTGAAGGCAGATACAATAGGGGTGCTTAAGATAAGCACAAGATAAGATAATATGCAAGGAATGGAGGGATATGGACCAAGGGCAGGCAGAGGGGATTAGTTTCATTTGGCGTTATGTTTGGTACAATATCGTGGGCCGAAGGGCCTGTTTCTGTGCTGTCTTGTTCTTTGTTCTACAGATGAGATTCACAAGAATGATCTCAGGAATAAAAGGCTTAACATATGAGAAATGTTTGAGGACTCTGGGACTATATTTGATGGAATTTTAGAAGGATGAGGGAGGATCTGATTAAAACTTTCAGAGGAGAAACTTCTTCAGCCAGAGAGTGGTGGAATTCATTGCCACAGAGGGCTGTTGAGGCCAGGTCACTGAATGTATTTAAAACATGGATATGTAAGTTCTTGATTGCCAAGGGGTTCAAAGGTTATGGGAAGAAAGCGGGAAAATGGGGTAGGAAAACCGATCAGCCATGATTGTATGGTGGAGCAGACTCAATGGGCTGAATGGCCTAATTTCTGCTCTGATGTCTTATGGCTATTTGACCCATTGTGTCTCCCTGCTGGACGTACAAAGGAACAAACCACATTTTGCTTCTCTCCCTCTCCTTTTTACATCACACCCATGGACATGTCTCCTCGTTAGAGTTTGTAAGAAAAGCTATTGCAGTCAGAAAAAAGGGAGGCCACTCTGCCCATCCTGCCTCTGCCAGTCGAAGCAGTGGGCCAACCAATCATTCAGTATCTCCGAGAGGTTACTGAACTTCATTTGCACTTCCAGACACCTCAGTGTCAAAATGGAACATATGGCCAGCAATGTACGTTCAGGATACATTATCTCTCCATCTGGTTTGTTAATGTGCGGGATTTATGGTTATAGACTGAGAAGATCAAATATTCTGTGAGGTAAGTGGATTCCTGCGTTGATGAATTGAAGTGAAATGTTGCCAGGAGCTGAAGGTAATTGAAGATATGTTCCTGATAACACTTAAAGATCAAGATGCATTCACATTTGTTTAAGAGCTCAATCACTGGGCAGTGATCATTGCTGGAGTATCAAACATAATCGGGATGTGGAGGTGCCGGTGTTGGACTGGAGTGGACAAAGTCAGGTGTCATACAACACCAGATTATAGTCCAACAGGTTTACATGAAATCATAAACTTTCGGAGCGCTGTCCCTTCATCAAGTGAAGTGACAAAGGAACAATGCTCTGAAAGGTCGTGATCACATGTAAACCTGTTGGACTATAACCTGGTGTCGGGTGACTTCTGACTTCAAACGTAATCAACAGAGATAGCAAATGGATGGACTGAATGGTCAGCTAGCCCATGTTTTCACCCATTGATGAAAAGGTTACAGCTAAAAGCTGTTTTAGATTGAAGTAACAATCGCAGGTACTACTCATGCAGTCTCGAAGCCCCAGGCTGTTTCTTTTCTGAACCTCCTTCAATTACAGTAACATTTCAAAAGTTGAATTGGTTTGTTCTCTTGAGAGTCTCTTAATAAATGTTTATGTCATCAGTTACCTTCATAAGAAGGTTGAGCTTGTGTATTATTGTACTGCTTCTGTTGTAGCTTGGAGAGACATGGTTCTTCTGTGCACACAATGACCTTTTGTTGAAACAGGACACATCATTGGAGACAATTGTGTTGTGCTGCTCCTTAAGAACACAAGTATGATGAAAAAGGAAGCCCTTAAAGCCAGCTTGGCCATTCTGTGAGATTGTGGCTGACCTCTGACCTCCACTATCTCCATAATGCTTAACTCCCATACTGTTCAACAATCTATTAATCTTCAGCTTGAAGATACTCAACCCATAGCTCCCTGCTGTATCAAATTCCAAATTAGCTTCACTGCCCTTTGAGTGAAGACATTTTCTCTCATCTCTGTCCTGGCTATTCCCCTTATTGAGGGGTCATGACTCAAAGATCTACATTCTGCAAAGAGGGAAAACCTTGCCCCAGCATTGATCCTGCCAAGCCCCTTAAGAGTATCATACATTACAACAGGAACACCTCCGAATCTACTGAACTCTAGGGAATACAGGACTGGATGTAGATTTGCTCGCTGAGCTGAAAGGTTCATTTCCAGACGTTTCGTTACCATAGGTAACATCTTCAGTGGACCTCATGTGAAGCGATGCTGAAAATTCCTGCTTTCTATTTATATGTTTGGGTTTCTTTGGATTGGTGATGTCATTTCCTGTGGTGATGTCATTTCTGGTGGTGAAGTCACTTCCGGTTCCTTTTCTCAGGGGGTGGTAGATGGGTTCTAACTCGATGTGTTTGTTGGTAGAGTTCCGGTTGGAATGCCATGCTTCTAGGAATTCTCATGCATGCCTTTGTTTGGCTTGTCCTAGGATGGATGTGTTGTCCCAGTCAAAGTGGTGTCCTTCCTCACCCGTATGTGAGGATACTAGTGAGAGAGGGTCATGTCTTTTTGTGGCTAGTTGGTGTTCATGTATCATGGTGGCTAGTTTTCTGCCTGTTTGTTACAGTCCTTGCACGGTATTTTGTAAATGACATTAGTTTTGCTCATTGTCTGCATAGGGTCTTTCAAGTTCATTAGCTGCTGTTTTAGCATGCTGGTGGGTTTGTGGTCTACCATGATGCCAAGGGTAGTCTGGCAGGACTGGTCTACACAATCCTTTCTTATTACCATATCCCTTCATTCCAGATTCAGATCAGTAAAATTTTGCTGCTGTCCATTTAAGGCTTCTCTTTTATCAGATCAAAACCAGTTCCTCATTTCACAATCTCACAAATAGCTGGTCAAATTGCAGTCGATGTTTCATCTTAACCTCCAGTCTCCTTGTAACAGAGGGTGAAGCCAAATGTGTTGTGGTGTGGAAACTGAACGATGAGTCATTTTACAATGGAATATGATAAATTGCCACCATTTATAGATGTTTCCTTACTGAGTAATTGTTTCATGTCAGGCTGAGTAGATAACTTAGAAAAGTTGACACCATATTGAATCTTCAGCAGTTTGAAGGCAGATTAACCAAGTTGGAGGTGGAAGCAATTACATTGGTAACACAAAACGGATGGCAATGCAATGGCAAATTGTCTACACTTTGCCTGGTCTTCAATAATAACAGCAGGACTTCTGCCAGATATGTTTACATTTAAACATGTGTAGAAACAGGCCATTGGCAATTGATACATTCCTGATGAAGGGCTTATGCTGGAAACATCAATTCTCCTGCTCCTCAGATGCTGCCTGACTTGCTGTACCTTTCCAGCACCACACTTTTCGACTCTGATCTCCAGGACCTGCAGTCCTCACTTTCTCTCAGTCACAGAACTGTTACCGTGCTGTAGGAGGCTATTTGGCCCATTGTGTCTGCACTGGCTGTCTCAGCATTTTGATTTAGTGCCAAATCCCACCTGTCCCTCATAACTGTGCCTAAGGTTCAATTTAAGTGACCCACGGCCCTCTCCAGTGCCTCAACTGATCCTGCCTCCACCACATTATAGGGTATTACACTCCAAGCTTGAACCACTTGCTACGTGAAAAAGTTTTTTCCTCACCTCTCACAGACATAGAGATGTACAGCACGGAAACAGACCCTTCGGTCCAACTCATCCATGCTGACCAGATATCCTAACCTAATCTAGTCCCATTTGCCAGCACTTGGCCCAGATCCTTCTAAACCCTTCCTATTCATGTACCCATCCTTTTAAATGTTATAATTGTACCAGCCTCCACCACTTTCTCTGGCAGCTCATTCCATGTATGCGCCACCCTTCTGCGTGAACAAGTTGCCTCTTTTATGTCCTTCCCCTCTCGTCTTAAACCTATGCCCTCTAGTTTTGGACTGCCCTCCTCCTGGGAAAAAGACCTTGGCTATTCGCCCTATCCAAGCCCCTCATGATTCATTTGTTTCTTTTGTGAAACACTTTCAAGTTGTGCTCTCTGGCTCTCCATCCATTTACAAGCAGGAACAATGTCTTCCTACCTGCTCTGCCCAGACCCCTCATGATTTCAAAAACTTCTGTCAATCTCTCCTTGTCTTCTCCTCACCAAAGAAAGCAGGCCCATCTTCATCAGTCTCCACTTATAACTTGAAGGTTCTTATCCATGAAACCATCCTTTTAAATCTCTTTCGCACTCTCTCCGATACTCTCTCACATCCCTCCTACAATGTGGTGCTGAAAACCATATTCCAGCTGAAATCCAACCCAGTGTCTTGTAAATGTTTGTAAAGTGTCTGCAAAATTCTGGCTGAAAGAGAGGGATCATGCAGGAAGATTTCAGGGAAAAGATTAGTTGTGTTCTTATTGAAAAATGATTAGCACTGCTGCCTCACAGCACCATGGACCTGCGTTCAATTCCAGTCTTGGGTGACTGTCTGTGTGGAGTTTGCACATTCTCCCTGTGTCTGCGTGGGTTCCCTCCGGGTGCTCCGGTTTCCATCCATAATCCAAAGATGTGCAGGTTAGGGTGAATTGGCCATGCTAAATTGCCCATAGTGTTCAGAGATATGTAGGTGAGATGTATTAGTCGGGGGTAAATGTAGGGAAATGGGTCTGGGTGGGTTACTTTTTGGAGGGTCGGTGTGGACTTGTTGGGCCGAAGGACCTGTTTCCACACAGTAGGGATTCTAATTCTAATTCTAATTCTAAAAGGCTTAAAGAATAGAATGCTCTATTCCTGCTGGCAATTCTTATCTCCTTAAGTTAAAGAGCAAGTTTTGTTCGATAGTTTGTGGAATGTTGCAACAGAGACCCTTTAGTGAGGAAAGACTTGACCATAAGGAGTTAGGTAAAAGTGAAGACTCTGATGTTGGTCTTGGAAGCTATAGTCAGCATGGGAGAACATGTTGAAAAGCAACTTCCAAAGATCCATTTCTGAGGAAGGTTTACTTAGCCTTAAACGTTAACTCTGATTTCTCTCCACAGACGCTGCCAGACCTCCTGAGCTTTTCCAGCAATGTCTGTTTTTGATTCTGACTTACAGGATCTGCAGGTCCTTCAGTTTTTTTGTCCTACAGACCACCCTGACCCCATGCCAGGCTACACTCACCACCTCCAAATGGACCCCACCACCAAGGACCACCTCCAAACGGACCCCACCACCAAGGACCACCTCCAAACGGACCCCACCACCAAGGATATATTTCCCTCCCCTCCCCTATCAGCATTCCGTAAAGACCACTCCCTCCGTGACTCCCTCGTCAGATCCACACCCCCACCAACCCAACCTCCACTCCCGGCACCTTCCCCTGCAACCGCAGGAGGTGCAAGACTTGCGCCCATACCTCCCCCCTCACCTCCCTCCAAGGCCCCAAAGGAAACTTCCATATCCGCCACAGATACATCTGTACCTCCATACATATCATCTATTGCATCCTCTGCACCCGATGTGGCCTCCTCTATATTGGGGAGACAGGCCGCCTACTTGCGGAGCGTTTCAGAGAACACCTCTGGGACACCCGGACCAACCAACCCAACCACCCTGTAGCTCAACATTTCAATTCCCCCTCCCACTCCACCAAGGATATGCAGGTCTTTGGACTCCTCCATCGTCAGACCACAGCGAAACGACGGTTGGAGGAAGAACGCCTCATCTTCCGGCTAGGAACCCTCCAACCACAAGGGATGAACTCGGATTTCACCAGTTTTCTCATTCCCCTCCCCCCAGCCTGTCTCAGTCAAATCCATCAAATTCAGCACCGCCTTCCTAACCTGCAATCTTCTTCCCGACCTCTCCGCCCCCACCCCAGTCTGACCTATCACCCTCACCTTGACCTCTTTCCACCTATCACATTTCCGACGCCCCTCCCCCAAGTCCCTCCTCCCTATCTTTTATCTTAGCCTGCTGGACCAACTTTCCTCATTCCTGAAGAAGGGCTAATGCCCGAAACGTCGATTCTCCTGTTCCCTAGATGCTGCCTGATCTGCTGCGCTTTTCCAGCAACACATTTCCATCTCTACACTCACCACATGCCAGCCCTCCGCCCAAACCTCTTATAACCGCCATGGCAAATTATGGCACTTAAATGCCCATACAGTGTACAAAAGCAATGAATTCTCCAGTGAGAATAGTGTATGTTAAAAGAAAGCTTTTAAACCCAGTCTTTTATTGTTTTCCACTTTCTTAAAAATAGTCCTTTTGCCATGAGGCAAGGCTCATTTCCCATTCTGCATCATGATAGCCGAGAAATCTATTAGTTTGTTGAAATTGTTGTAATCCAGTGAAAACATTTTAAATTGACAGCTTCTGCCCCTCTTATTTTCATTTATTTAATATTTGTTTACAGAAGATGAAGAGGTTTTAAACTTTTTAACCTTGGTTCCTGTGATCACCTCCAAACTCTATCCTGGGCCAAGGGACCTAATTCATTGAATCATTGAATCATAGTATCTCTACCATTCAGAAAGAGTTCATTCAGCCCATTGAGTCTGTACTGACCCTCCAAATAGCATCCCACTCAAACTCAGCCCTGTAACCCTGCGTTTCCTGTGGGTAGCCCAGCTACCCTGCACATCCCTGGACACAATGGGGCAAGCAAGTTTTCAGATGATTTGTAGCTCAGGTTGAGGTTCTGAAATGAACCTTCCAGCTTAGCGAGCAAACCTGCATCCTGAACTATGGGGCAATTGAGCATGGCCAATCCAATTAACCTGCACATCTTCGGATTGCTGTCTGCATCTCAGCCACCCCCCTCCAGAAACAAAGATTGCACATCCAGATCTGCTTTCCTTGGAGACGTACGGAGCAGGGAATTTTCCCAACTCTCCCTACCCACCATAACGATGTAAACCTAGACGTAGGACTCTCAAATGAAGATAGATCTCTAAGACTATAATCACTTACCTGTGGCTATCCTTCTGTGACAGTACTGAAACATGGCAGCACTGATGCACTGAGGAATCTAGGCAGCTGTTTACTGAAGGCTAAAGCATAATGTTGAACCTTCTGTCTGCATTACTCTGATGCCTCACTTTGGTCAATGGACCAAGAAGTTGTGCACTACCATCTTGCATAAATATCTGGGTGAGACCTAAGTAGCCCTGAGGAAGGAAGAAGGAAATTGGGAAGAGGAAAAGGTGAGGAAGGTCTCAGCCAAAAGTTCAACAAGGCCTGTTAGCTATGTGAAAACTTGATAAGAAGCCATTCTTGGCTCGTAAGCTGATGGGGGTCACAATAGTATGCTGCTTGTTGCTAAGCTAATAATGTCATAATAATTTTCCCTCCTGTTGCTAAGAAAATGATGTAATAATAATTCAACCTCCTGTTGCTAAGCTAATGATGTCATACTAATTCACCCTCTTGTTGCTAAGCTAATGATGTCATACTAATTCACCCTCTTGTTGCTAAGCTAATAATGTCATAATAATTTTCCCTCCTGTTGCTAAGAAAATGATGTAATAATAATTCAATCTCCTGTTGCTAAGCTAATGATGTCATACTAATTCACCCTCTTGTTGCTAAGCTAATAATGTCATAATAATTTTCCCTCCTGTTGCTAAGAAAATGATGTAATAATAATTCAATCTCCTGTTGCTAAGCTAATGATGTCATACTAATTCACCCTCTTGTTGCTAAGCTAATGATGTCATACTAATTCACCCTCTTGTTGCTAAGCTAATGATGTCATACTAATTCACCCTCTTGTTGCTAAGATAATGATGTCATTATAATTCACCCTCCTGTTGCTATGATAATAATGTAATAATTAGTCAGTCCCTGAGCTAAGATATCAATAATGGGCCACTCCCTAGACTGACAATTTGATAAGATAAATATTTCTTGTCAACTCTTAATGGAGATGACTGAGTTAAGTAGAGCATGAATAGGCCGTGAAACCCAGAGTTCTCTGTTGAAGACTCACATTTTTATTTATATCATTCCATTAGTGCACTCCAATTCTGTTGAAGTGCAGGCTGCAAATGTGTTGGAATCACTTTGTTACAGAAGCAGCTCTTCACTGTCAAAAAGAAAAGATCTGATGGAATGCCCTCTCAAAATTTAATAAATATAGTGGAGGATGATGAGACTGGACACTGCTTAGCATTTTGAGACCCACTCGATCAGATGCCTTCAATAGACTAATGAAAGAAATAGAATTATATGAAATTAAATATGCTAGCTCAGCATGTCATTTTGGAAGGAAAATGGCATTTAACTGTTTATGTTCCAACAAATATAGAGTATGTTTTGCACGTTGTTGGTGCTGCTGAAAAATTATCAGTCCATAAGATCTCAGCTAAGGGGCGGCACGGTGGCACAGTGGTTAGCACTGCTGCCTCACAGCGCCAGAGACCTGGGTTCAATTCCCGGCTCAGGCGACTGACTGTGTGGTGTTTGCACATTCTCCCCGTGTCTGCGTGGGTTTCCTCCGGGTGCTCCGGTTTCCTCCCACAGTCCAAAGATGTGCAGGTCAGGTGAATTGGCCATGCTAAATTGCCCGTAGTGTTAGGTAAGGGGGTATGGATGGGTTGTGCTTCGGTGGGTCGGTGTGGACTTGTTGGGCCTAGGGCCTGTTTCCACACTGTAAATAATCTAATCTAATCTAAACATTGATCAAGTTGTGAGTTGGAACTGGCTTTACTCTGCTGCTGATGGAGGTGGGACAATTATTGCTTTCCCAGAGAACACGCCTGTTAAACAAATCTGGTGTTAATCTGTGAGGTTGGTTGATGCAAGGAAGGCAGAGATTGAGATGTACGTGTGTGTAATACTTGACAAGAGATCGCAGACAGAAAAAATGAGTTACACTATAAGGGGGATGCTAATAGCTGCAGACATCATTTTCATTTAAATCTCCTGAGCTTAGGCTTTTAGCCCAAAGCAGGAATAGGAAAAACAAAACCAAGCCTGGAGTCCAAGCCTCCTTAGTTGGTGATTAATTTTCCACTGCAGTCCAAACCCAAAGGGGTTGATGATTCAACAAGGTACACAAGCTCAGAAGCTGGGATTTTCACTGATGGTTGCACAATGCTCAGCATTATCTGCAACACATACGGAATCAGTCCATGTCCAAATACAATAAGAGCCAGACAATATCCAGGCTGAGGCTGATGTGGCAAGGAACATTCATGCCACACAAGTGACAAGCCATGGTCATATTCAAGAAACAAGAATCTGAAATCCCACTATCAACTTCCCGAGGATTACTATTGACCAGGAAATGAACTAGACTAGCCACAGAAATCACAGAAGAGGATGTTCTCTCATTAGACAGAGTCAACTGGCGGTGGCCGAGCCTGAGGGTCCCCAAGCCTCAGGTGAGGGGCAAAGATGAGTAGGACCGTCTTTCACGGTAATGTCAGATGGTACTGGCATCACTCTGCCAGCCATTGGAGCTAACTGACACCCAGTCATATAAACACAGTGGCGATAAGGGCAGGTCAGAGGTTAGGAATACTGCAGCGAGTAACTCACCTTCTGACTCCCCAAATCCTGTTGACCAACCAGAAAGCACAAGTTAGGAGTGTGATGGAATACTCCTCACTTGCCCTGGATGGGTGGAGCTCCAACAACATTCAAGAAGCTTGACACTAATCAGCCCGCTTGATTGGTACCACATGCACAAGCATCCACTCCACCTATCAACGATGTACAATAACAGCAGGGTGTACAAGCTATAAGATGCATTGCAGAAATTCATCAAAGGTTCTGAGACACCACTTTCCAAACCCACAACCATTTTCATCCTGGAAGGACAAGGACACATACATATGGGAACAGCACCACCTGCAAGTTCCCCTCCAAGCCACTCACCATCCTGACTTGGAAATACAGCATAACTCCTTCAGTGTCACTGGGACAAATTCTTTTGGGCATTGTGGGTCACCTTGTATCACATGGACCGCAGAGACTCAAGAAGGCAGCTCATCCCTTTTCAAGGGCAACTAGGGATGGGTAACGAATGCTGGGCCAGCCAACAAAAGAATTAATAAAAAAGAACAAGTACGTGTTCCTTAGCCAATGGATGTAAAACTATGGCCTGTTTGTACTTAAAAAAGTTTGTTCTCTCCCATTGTTGTTTAACTGGTCACTTTGGTTCCTGGTTCACAAACAGCATCTACAATGCTTCCATTTTGCACCAACAGTGTTTATCATGTGTGTTTGTAGGTAGTGAAGACTGGCTGTCATTTTTCAGAAACTAACAATCCTTTACAGACCCACCTATTGACACCCGTCCAGCAATCCTACACTGATATAGGAGTATCTTTTCATGGGACCCACCCTGTTGTGACAACGTTCTGTGCATATTTTAACTACATTAAAAATCACACAACGCCAGATTATAGTCCTACAGGTTTATTTGGAAGTGCTAGCTTTCAGAGCACTGCTATTTCATTGGACAGCTAATGGGGAATGAAGGAGCAGCGCTCAAAAAGCTAGTGCTTCCAAATAAACCTGTTGGACCATACCCTGGTGCTGTATGATTTTTAACTTTGTCCACCCCAGTCCAACATCAGCATCATATCTCAACTACCACAAAGCCCACTCTTTGCTGTTCTATGATCATGATGAGAGATATAGATCCTGGGTATAATCAGGGACATTGTAGCATGACAGATGTACAACAATTTTGACTCAAGCAGCTGTTGGGAAATAAGATTTAGACAACTTTGTACAAATTCTGGTATGGGGATGAGGAGTCACAAGATTGCTGTACAATGCTTGCTTTAGGGAGGAGTCGAAGAGTGTGGTGCTGGAAAAGCACAGCCGGTCAGGCAGCATCGAGGAGCAGGAGAATCGACATTTCAGGTATAAGCCCTTTATCAGGAATGAGGCTTATTGGTTACTTTAACCAATACTCAACAGTAAATAATGCATTTCCCCTTTCAGCGGTAGAGTTCATTGTCAGAGATTGAGGCTTGATCACTGATTTTTCCCTCTCTGATGAACATGGGAAGTTTAACATTATTGCAGCCTGCTCCATTAGATTTTACCCTCTCTCTGAAATTATGGGCTGTCTCAATAGTGAATTCTTTCATATTGTCACTGGTAATGGATCTAAAGGAGATGCAAGCCAGTCAATTAGGACTAATCTTCCTAATTGCTCCCCACATAAATGTTGGATACATTGCCCTCTGATATTATGAAGTACTTCATCTGACAACACTGCCAAGAGATTAAACAAAATGGCTCTGTCGAGGATCATTGAGAATGGATGACTGACAGAAATAATTCTTCTGAATACAATTTAAATATTCCATTACTGGGCTTTTTTCTTTCTCTATCATCGTATACTAATGAATCCTGCTACATCTTACCATATTGACCTCTATCATATTACATTTCGCTAGAGTTATCCCATGTTCCATGTGCTCGTGAAAAAGAACACAGTTTCACTGTGTGCAATTGAGCAATATATTTAGATAAAATATTCAGAAGATGTATTCCTGCTATTCTGCTCTACAAAGAGTATTTCTTGTGCAGTCATTGAAATGTGTGTGCCTAAAATAAATTATTGTTAAAGGTTCCATGGCATTGCCATTGTCAGTCCTGATATGTATACATATCAACCATCCCTCATAGAATACATTCCAAGCAGTCCCCAGTCAGCTGTGAAGTGAAGCAGCAGGATTTGGTGTTGAACTTCCTCAGCAAACATCCTGCTGGGTAATTAGAATGTGTGGATAGCAAAACATGAAGCAGAGTTTCAAAATGTTACTATGCTCGTGCTCTGCGTTCTTGAGTATCGCGGTCAGACCAGCCATCATTGTGTGAAGTATAAGGGGTCCCTTTAACACATAAAGGACATGTAACAAATCTAGAGAAGCAAAGCATAAGAGGATTTGGTAGTAAAGCAGTCTGTGCTGGAAACACTTGCACTCCCTGACCTGCTGAATGTTGCCAACATTATCTGGCTTTATGCACTGTGTCATGGAGTCTGAGTGATTACGATACAGTCCAATGCCATTTAGCGCTACAGGACTATTCTGGGAATGTCTGGAAGAGTTTACAATACAGCACAGGAACAGGCCCTTCAGCCCAAACCTGCACCAATTCCGAATTCTTATTTCGACTCACTACTTATTGCCCACATGCAGTTTCTATCCCTCTGTTCACCTCCCGTTTATGCCTCTGTAAAGTCACGCCTTAAATGTTGCTAATGTGTCTGCTTCCACCACATCCACTGGCAGTGTGTTCCAGGCACAAACTGCGTGAAACATTTTCCCCACACTTCTCCTTTAAACTGTACCCCCCCGCCTTGGTTTGAACCTGTGCCCTCTTGTATTTGACCTTTCACCCCTGGAAAAAGCCTCTGATTATCCACCCCATCTACGTTACTCAATTTTGTAGACCTCTATCAGGTCACCTCTCAGTCTCCGTCTTTCCAGTGAAAACAATCCAGGTTTATCCAACCTCTCCTCATATCTAAAATCCTCCAGAGTGGGCAACGTCCTGGTCAACCTTCTCTACACTTTCTCCAAAGTGTCCATATCGTTCTCAAAGTGTAGTGACCAGAACTGCATACAATATCCTAAATGTGGTCTGACTAAAGTTTTATACAGCTGTAACATAACTTGCCAACTTTTATATTTGTTGTACATGACCAATGAAGGCAAGTGATCATCTTTCCACCTGTCTTTGTGATAGCAACAACATCATAATTATGAGTGTTAATCCCTGCTCTAAGTTCTGCCGTCTAACCTGTTATACTTCTTGCATTAATTCAAATATAGTCCAAGCCTCCTGTTCTACTGAGCTCAGCGACTTCTCCCTAACTGCTCGTCCTTTTAGTTATATTTGTCTTAGTCTCAAGTTCTTCCCCAGCCTCTGTACTTACTGACCTGATGTATAGTTATGTCTATTGCTGACAACTTAACCATTGTTCATGTTAACAAGTTAAATTATCTAATTATTGGAACTAAGCAATGTAAAGAACACAAGAAAGTGGTTTCCATTGATCTTTCAGCAGTGTAATGGGTAAGGTTTTGAGATTTCAATTTAAATATTTAAACTACATGAGATGCGCTCTGCTCCAGCAATTCCCTCTGGTGAAAAACATAAAGATTGGCAACGGAACGTTTAATGAATGCTAGTCCAATTACACCCCTTTTCCTAGTAATTAGCACACAGATAAAGCTGTTCAGTTAGGCTTGTTGTAGAGAGTGGTAATGTCCTTGACTCTAGACCAGCCTGGGTTCAAGTCCTACTTGCTCGAAAGGTGTGTAGTAACATCACTGAACAGGTTGATTAAAACACCTAAAGCTATTATGTTGAAATGGAATTTTGCATAAGATATTTCTCAACATGCACACAAACTGTTGATACATGAAATAAAAGAGTCATTTAAAAAAGTGTAAATGATCTCTGTATGGCTGTCATTGGAATATTAGAATTAGAATCCCTACAGTATGGAAACAGGCCCTTCAGCCCAACAAGACCCTCCAAAGAGTAACCCACACAGACCCATTCCCCTACCCTATTACTTATCATTTACCCCTGACTATTGCACTTAACCTAAACATCCCTGAACACGATTGACAATTTAGCACAGCCAATTCACCTCACCTACACACCTTTGGACTGTGGGAGGAAACCAGAGCACCTGGAGGAAGCCCACACAGACACGGGGAGAATGTGCAAACTCCACACAGACAGCCACTCAAGGCTGGAATCAAACCTGGGACCCTGGTGCTGTGAGGCAGCAGTACTAACCATCCCTCCAATCCCTCTGCTCCAATCCTGACCTCACCATCAAGCCAGCGGACAAAGGGGATGCAGTGGTAGTCTGGCGCACTGACCTCTACATCGCTGAAGCCAAACGCCAACTCGAGGCCACCTCTTCCTACCGCCCCCTTGACCATGACCCCACCCCCCATCACCAAACCATCATCTCCCAGACCATACAGAACCTCATCACCTCAGGAGATCTCCCACCCACAGCTTCCAACCTCATAGTCCGGGAACCCCGCACTGCCCGGTTCTACCTCCTTCCCAAGATCCACAAGCCTGACCACCCTGGCCGACCCATTGTCTCAGCATGCTCCTGCCCCACTGAACTCATCTCTACCTACCTCGACACTGTCCTATCCCCCCTAGTCCAGGAACTCCCCACATACGTTCGAGACACCACCCACGCCCTCCACCTCCTCCAAGACCTCCGTTTCCCCGGCCCCCAACGCCTCATCTTCACCATGGATATCCAATCCCTCTACACCTCCATCCGCCATGACCAGGGCCTCCAAGCCCTCCGTTTTTTCCTCTCCCGACGTCCCCAACAGTACCCCTCCACCGACACTCTCATTCGTTTGGCCAAACTGGTCCTCACCCTTAACAATTTCTCCTTTGAATCCTCCCACTTCCTCCAGACCAAAGGGGTAGCCATGGGCACACGTATGGGCCCCAGCTATGCCTGTCTCTTTGTTGGCTACGTAGAGCAGTTGATCTTCTGTAATTACACCGGCACCACTCCCCACCTCTTCCTCCGCTACATTGATGACTGCATTGGCGCCACCTCGTGCTCCCGCGAGGAGGTTGAGCAATTCATCAACTTCACCAACACATTCCACCCTGACCTTAAATTTACCTGGACCATCTCTGACACCTCCCTCCCCTTCCTGGACCTCTCCATCTCCATCAGTGACGACCGACTTGACACTGACATTTTCTACAAACCCACCGACTCCCACAGCTACCTGGATTACACCTCTTCCCACCCTACCTCTTGCAAAAATGCCATCCCGTATTCCCAATTCCTCCGCCTCCGCCGTATCTGCTCCCAGGAGGAGCAGTTCCACCATAGAACACACCAGATGGCCTCCTTCTTTAGAGACCACAATTTCCCTTCCCACGTGGTTAAAGATGCCCTCCAACGCATCTCATCCACATCCCGCACCTCCGCCCTCAGACCCAACCCCTCCAACTGCAACAAGGACAGAACGCCCCTGGTGCTCACCTTCCACCCTACCAACCTTCGCATAAACCAAATCATCCGCCGACATTTCCGCCACCTCCAAACAGACCCCACCACCAGGGATATATTTCCCTCCCCACCCCTCTCCGCCTTCCGCAAAGACCGTTCCCTCCGTGACTACCTGGTCAGGTCCACGCCCCCCTACGACCCACCCTCCCATCCTGGCACTTTCCCCTGCCACCGCAGGAACTGTAAAACCTGTGTCCACACCTCCTCCCTCACCTCCATCCAAGGCCCTAAAGGAGCCTTCCACATCCATCAAAGTTTTACCTGCACATCCACTAATATCATTTATTGTATCCGTTGCTCCAGATGCGGTCTCCTCTACATTGGGGAGACTGGGCGCCTCCTAGCAGAGCGCTTTAGGGAACATCGCCGAGACACCCGCACCAATCAACCAAATCGCCCCGTGGCTCAACATTTCAACTCCCCCTCCCACTCTGCCGAGGATATGGAGGTGCTGGGCCTCCTCCACCGCCGCTCCCTCACCACCAGACGCCTGGAGGAAGAACGCCTCATCTTCCGCCTCGGAACACTTCAACCTCAGGGCATCAATGTGGATTTCAACAGTTTCCTCATTTCCCCTTCCCCCACCTCATCCTAGTTTCTAACCTCCAGCAACTCGATCCCCTGACTTGTCCAGACTTGTCCGACCTGCCCAGCTCCTTTTCCACCTATCCACTCCACCCTCTCCTCCCTGACCTATCACCTTCATCTCCTTCCCCACTGACCTATTGTACTCTATGCTACTCTCTCCCCACCCCCACCCTCCTCTAGCTTATCTCTCCACGCTTCAGGCTCTCTGCCTTTATTCCTGATGAAGGGCTTTTGCCCGAAACGTCGATTTTGCCTGTCCTCGGATGCTGCCTGAATTGCTGTGCTCTTCCAGCACCACTGATCCAGAATCAGTCACTGTGCTGTCTGTTGAACTGCTCTGGAAATAAAAACCATTAAAGCATAGCAAATTTCAATTCCGATTCATATAATCATACATATTTAAAACAATACTCCAATAGGCTGTGCTAAGATATGCCCAAACTAGGATTCTAATAGGAGGATTAAAAAAAAGATTTGCAATCATATGGACCCTTTTCTTATACCCAGGCTCTTCTAAAAAGTTCTACAATGCTAAGGTTGAATGATTTAGATTTATATTCTCTGGAATTGAGAACGAAGAGAGGTGATCAAGTTGAAACCAGTAACATCATAGAACAGAGAACATTGGATGTTACACTGCAGTACAGGCCCTTCGGCCCATGTTACAGCACAGTACAGTCCCTTCGGCTGACGTTACAGCACAGAACAGGTCATTTAGCCCACATTACAGCGCAGTACAGGCCCTTCGGCCAACATTACAGGACAGTACATACCCTTCAGCCCATGTTACAGCACAGTACAGGCCATTCAGCCCTCAATTATTATCCATATGCATGTCCAATGCCCATTTAAATGCCCTTAACGGCGGCGAGTCTGCTACTGTTGCAGGCAGGCTGTTCCATGCCCCTACCACTGTCTGAGTGAAGAAACTACCCCTGATATCTGTCCTAAATCAATCATCCCTCAATTTAAAGCTATGTTCCTTCGTGCTAGCCTTCACCATCTGAGGAAAAAGGCTCTCACTGTCCAATCTATCTAACCCTCTGATTAACTTATATGTCTCGATTAAGTCACCTCTCAAACTTCTTCTCCTCCAATGAAAACAGCCTCAGTTCCCCCAGTCTTTCCACGATGGACCTTCCTTCCATTACCAGGCAACATCCTGGTAAATCTCCTCTGAACCCTTTCCAAAGCTTCCACATCCTTCCTATACTCCAGGTGCGGCCTTACCAGTGTCTCGTACAGCTGAAGCATGACCTTGTGGCTCCGAAACTCAATCCCCTTATCGATACACGCCAATGTACATATGCCTTCTTAACAACCGTATCAACCTCGGTGGCAAATTTCAGGGATTTATGCACCTGGACACTGAGATCTTTTTGTTCATCTCCACTGCCAAGAATTTTACCATTAGCTTTGTACTCTGCATTCCTGTTATTTCTTCTGAAGTGAACTACCTCACACTTTTCTGCATCAAACTCCATTTGCCACTTCTCAGCCCAGCTCTGCATCTTATCTACGTCTCTCGGGAACCCACAACATCGTTCAGCACTATCCACAATTCTGCCTACCTTAGTGAAATCTGCACATTTACTAACCCATCCTTGTACGCCCACCTTCAGATCATTTATAAAAATGACAAACAGTAGCGGTCCCAAAACAGATCCTTGCAGCACACCAATGGTAACTGAGCTCCAGGATGAATATTTCCCATCAACCACCACCCTCTGTCTTCTTTCAGCTTGCCAAATGTTGATCTAAACCACTAAATCACCTTCAATCCCAAACTTTGTATTTTATGCAATAGCCTACAGTGTGGAACCTTATCAAACGTCTTACTGAAGTCCATATACACTACATCAACCACCTTACCTTCATTCACCTGTTTTGTCACCTTCTTGAAGAAGTCAATAAGGTTAGTTAGGCACGACCTACCCTTCACAAAACTGTGTTGACTATCCCTAATTAGATTATTCCTTTCCAGATGATTATAAATCCTATCTCTGTTAACCTTTTCCAACACCTTACCCATAACTGAAGTAAGGCTCACTGGCCTATTACTAGGGTTGTCCTGACTCTCCTTCTTAAACAACCGAACAACATTTGCTATCCTCCAGTCTTCTGGCACTACTCCTGTTGACAACGCTGACATAAAAATCGAAACCAAAGGCTCTGCAATCTCCTCCCTGGCTTCCCTGAGAATCCGAGGATAAATCCCATCTGGCCCCGGGGTCTTGTTTATTTTCAGATCTACCAAAATTGCTAAAACCTCCTCCTTGTCAACCTCAGTCCCATTTAATCTTGCTGAAAATGTGTTGCTGGAAAAGCGCAGCAGGTCAGGCAGCATCCAAGGAGCAGGAGAATCGACTTTTCGGGCATGAGCCCTTCTTCAGGAATCGCATTTAATCTTGCAGCCTGTATCTCATTATTCTAACTAACATTGCCCTTTTCCAATGTGAATACTGACAAAAAGTATTCATTAAGCACTTTCCCTATGTCCTCAGATTCCACACACAGCTTCCCACTACTGTCTTTGATTGGCCCTTAACTTACTCTAGTCGTTCTTTTATTCCTGATATACCTATAGAATGCCCTAGGGTTTTCCTTGATCCTATTGCCAACAACATCACATGTCCCTTCCAGGCTCTTCTTAGCCCTCTCTTTAGATCTTTTCTGGCTAACTTATAACTCTCCAGCCCCCTAACTGAGCATTCATGCCTCATCCTCACATAAGCCTTCTTCTTTCTCTTGACAAGAGCTTCACCTTCTTTAATAAACCATGGCTCCCTCTCTCGACAACTACCTCCCTGCCTGACAGGTATATACTTATCAAGGACCCGCAGTAGCTGTTCCTTGAATGAGCTCCACATTTCGAGTGTGTCCATCCCCTGCATAGAACATAGAACATAGAACAGTACAGCTCAGAACAGGCCCTTCAGTCACAATGTTGTGCCGACCACTGATCCTCATGTATGCACCCTCAAATTTCTGTGACCATATGCATGTCCAGTAGTCTCTTAAATGTCCCCAATGACCTTGCTTCCACAACTGCTGCTGGCAATGCATTCCATGCTCTCACAACTCTCTGTGTAAAGAACCCGCCTCTGACATCCCCTCTATACTTTCCTCCAACCAGCTTAAAACTATGACCCCTCGTGTTAGTCATTTCTGCCCTGGGAAATAGTTGTCGACTCTATCTATGCCTCTTATTATCTTGTATACATCAATTAGGTCCCCTCTCCTCTTCCTTTTCTACAATGAAAAAAGTCCAAGCTCAGTCAACCTCTCTTCCTAAGATAAGCCCTCCAGTCCAGGCAGCATCCTGGTAAACCACCTCTGAACCCTCTCCAAAGCATCCACATCTTTCCTATAATAGGGCGACCAGAACTAGATGCAATATTCCAAGTGCGGTCTAACCAAAGTTTTATAGAGCTGCAACAAGATCTCACGACTCTTAAACTCAATCCCCTGTTAATGAAAGCCAAAACACCATATGCTTTCTTAACAACCCTGTCCACTTGGGTGGCAATTTTAAGGGATCTATGTACCTGCACACCAAGATTCCTCTGTTCCTCCACACTGCCAAGAATCCTATCCTTAATCCTGTACTCAGCTTTCAAATTCGACCTTCCAAAATGCATCACCTCGCATTTATCCAGGTTGAATTCCATCTGCCACCTCTCAGCCCATCTCTGCATCCTGTCAATGTCCCGCTGCAACCTACAACAGCCCTCTATACTGTCAATGACACCTCCAACCTTTGTGTCGTCTGCAAACTTGCTGACCCATCCTTCAATCCCCTCATCCAAGTCATTAATAAAAATTACAAACAGTAGAGGCCCAAGGACAGAGCCCTGTGGAACACCACTCACCACTGACTTCCAGGCAGAATATTTTCCTTCTACTACCACTCGCTGTCTTCTGTTGGCCACCCAATTCTGTATCCAGACAGCTAAGTTTCCCTGTATCCCATTCCTCCTGACCTTCTGAATGAGCCTATCATGGGGAACCTTATCAAGTGCCTTGCTGAAGTCCATATACACCACATCCACAGCTCGACCCTCATCAACTTTTCTAGTCACATCCTCAAAGAACTCGATAAGGTTTGTGAGGCATGACCTGCCCCTCACAAAGCCGTGTTGACTGCATTTAATCAAGCCATGCTCTTCCAGATGGTTATAAATCCGATCCCTCAGAATCCTTTCTAACACCTTGCAGACGACAGACGTGAGACTTACTGGTCTGTAATTGCCGGGATTTCCCTATTTCCTTTCTTGAAGACAGGAATTACATTTGCCTCTCTCTGGTTTCCTTCCCCATCCTATGCATCCTAAATCTTGCCTAATTGCATCATCATTGCCTTTCGCCCAGATATACCTATTTCTCTGCGGTATATACCTATCCCTGCCCATTGCTATTGTAAATATAACCAAATTATGATCACTATCACCAAAGTGCTCACCTCTCTCCAAATCTAACACCTGGTCGGGTTCATTCCCCAGTACCAGATCCAATATGGCCTCGCCCCTTGTTGGCCTGTCTACATACTGTGTCAGAAAACACTCCAGCACACAATGGACAAAAACTGACCCATCTAAGTTACTTGAACTATAGTATTCCCAGTCAATATTGGGGAAGTTAAAGTCCCCCATAACAACTACCTTGTTACTCTCACTCCTATCGAGAATCATTTTTGCTATCCATCCCTCTACATCTCTGGAACAATTCGGGGCTGATAGAAAGGTCCCAACAGGGTGTCGTCTCCTTTCCTGATTCTAATCTCAACCCAGACTACCTCAGTAGATGATTCCTCAAGCATTATCTCAACTGCTGTAATACTACCTTTGATTAACAATGCCACTCCCTCCCCCCCCTCCCTTTTACCGTTTTCTCTGTTCTTATTGAAACAGCGCCATCCCAGGTACCAACCCATGCTGCAAGTTCACTCACCTTATTCTGGATGCTCCTGGCATTGAGGTACAACATCCTTCCTATAGCAGGGAGACCAGAACTGCATGCAATATTCCAAAAGTAGCCGAACCAATGTCGTTTACAGCTGGAACATGACTTCCCTATAGACTTCAGATGATAAAGGAATGAAGGGATATGGGAATAGTTGTTGGAGTAATGCCAAAAAGAAGCACATTGTGTTGAAGCTTTTCATCTTGCATTCATCAGGACAGTTCACAAGAATACAAATTTAAGGGCAAGATCAAGGTTTATCCTTTACACAAGTAGGATGTTGATTGGTTGGCATGTAGGATTTGATTGGCGGAAGTGTTGCCATTGGAGAATGTCCCAATTAATGATGATTGATAGTTCACTATTGGACTTTGTTCATATTTTAAACCAGGCAGGTTGACACTTATTTCTCCAGGCATTGCTCTAAGAAATGAACCATTAAATAACTGTCACCTATTTTGTTGAGATGAAACAGGTGCATTGTGTATACATAAAACCCAAAAGAACTGTGAATGCTGGAAATCAGAAACAGAAGCAGAAATTGCTGGAAAGACTCAGCAGATCTGGCAGCATCTGTGGAGAAAGATCAGACTTAATGTTTCGGGTCGAGTGACCGTTTCTGAAAACTCAGAGTGTATTTATGTTCTTCTGTCTGAAAATAGTACAAATGTTGGTTTTCTACTTAAATTGGTATTCATACAATTTGTCCTGATGAATAAAAGACAAAAAAACTTCACAAAAGTGTGCCTTCTTAACTGCACTGGTCAAGGATATGGGAATGGAACAGGAAGGTGGAGGTGAATCAAAAGCCAAACATGATCTGATTGAACTAGACAAAAGTGAGGACAGCAGATGCTGGAGATCAGAATTGAGAGTGTGGTGCTGGAAAGGCACAGCAGGTCAGGCAGCATCTGAGGAGCAGGAGAATCAATGTTTTGGGCAAAAGCCTGATGAAGGACTTTTGCCCGAAACGTCGATTTTCCTGCTGCTTGGATGCTGCCTGAGCTGCTGTGCTTTTCCAGCACCATACTCTGGGCTACTGATTGACGTTTGGTGTAACCTGAGCTGTAATATGCCAGTGTGGTAATCTCCAAATAAGATTGCAGAATTTATGTATTCCTTCAGTATGAAACAAAATAGATTTCCTGTGATCAGTCTAGAGCTTTAAAAAGATGCCTTCTGATTATCGATCCTCCAAGCAATGGAAACAGTTTCTCTTGGGTTCTGAAACAGAACCCAAGGATCACTGCATCTTTGCTGAAAGCAGACAAAATGTGCAATCACAAGTGGCTTATAAAGAGAATAAAGCCACAAGATTCCACAGTTTTGAACAAACAAAATAAACTTAATTTTACAGAATTAGAAAAGTATTAAAACCACTATGAATTAACATAAGCTAAATATAGGTTAACTAACAAACGGCAGTAGAACACCTCACGGAACATCTCAGTTATAGCACTGGGCCTAGGAGCCAGTAGTCACTGCCAACATTGCTCCAACCAACACGGCTCTAGTGGAACATTTGCAAAGAATGTGCTGGGAATAGTTTCACCAGGGCTACTCATCTTGTTGTTTCCCCATCTCGTACCCAGGCCCCCACCCCCCGGGTAGTGGGGGAGTTCTGTTTCAGAACCCAAGAGAAACTGTTTCCATTGCTTGGAGGATCGATAATCAGAAGGCATCTTTTTAAAGCTCTAGACTGATCACAGGAAATCTATTTTGTTTCATACTGGAGCAATTTATCGTTCTGTCACACATTACAATGTGATAAAAGGCATCTGGATGGGGTACATGAATGGGAAGGGTTTTGAGGGATATGGGCTAAGTGCTGGCAAATGGGACTGGATTAATTTAGGAAAACTGGTCGGATGGACGAGTTGGACCAAAGGGTGTGTTTCCGTGCTGTATGACTCTATAATTGCTCTGTATAGGTGCAGTCAAGAGAGTTCCCGTGGATTTCTTAACATCTTATCCAAAGGTTAGTGACACCGAAGGTTAGTCAATCTCATTAAAACTGCTTCTTCATAGGAGATTCCAATTCTTCACTTTGGAAGATCTAACCTCAGATCTCCCTTAAATGTAACTTCACCACAATCTGCATCAATAACTTCTTCCCATTGGACCAATCGGTCTCAATGAGTCTCCTCCTATTGGACCAATCTGTCTCAATGAGTCTCCTCCCATTGGACCAATCTGTCTCAATGAGTCTCCTCCCATTGGTTCATTCTGTTTTCCTGGGACAGGATTGTCAAGACCATACTCCAGCAACTTCTCATGGTGAGCATTCTAGCTTTTTCCCAAACAGCTGGCCACTTCTCTGACTTCCAATATTTCTCAATTGTAACATTATAGGCTTCTGAAAGAGCAGCACGGTGGCTCAGTGATTAGCACTGTTGCCTTACAGTGCCAGGGGCCCCAGTTTGATTCCAGCCTTGGGTGACTGTGTGGAATTTGCACAATTGCCCTGTGTCTGCATTGGTTTCCTCCCACAGTCCAAGGATGTGCAGGTTAGGTGAATTGGCCGTGCCCAGATTAGGTGCATTAGTCAGGAGAAATGTAGAGTAATAGGGTAGGGGAATGTGTCTGGGTGGGTTACTCTTTGGAGGGTCGCTGTGGACTTGTTGGGCTAAATGGCCCGTTTCCACACTGCAGGGATTCGATTGACAGGATGAGTGCTGAAAGGAAGTTTCCCCCCATGGGAGAATCTAGGACCAGAGGACAAAGTCTCAGAATAAAGAAGTGCCAATTTAAGACTGAAATAAGGAGGAATAAAGAGTTCTGAGTCTTTGGAACTCTTTACACAGAGAGCTGTGGGGGCAGAGTGCTTGAGTATATTTAAGTCTGAGATCACTGGTGAATCAAGGATTATGGGAAAAAGTGGGTGTGAAGAATGTCTGATCAGATATAATCCTAATGAATGGCAGAACAGGCTTGAGGGGTAGAGCAGGTGAGTTCTGTTCCTATTCGTTATGTTTAATGGTCTTATGGTAAAAAGCAAATACTGTTTGCAGATTCCCTGACCCCCAGCTCAGAGCTACCAAGTTGCTGATTTGACTTCAATATGGAACCAACAACTTTGAACTGCAGCTGGGAATACCTGCTCACCTCCGAGATACGTGATCCCTCCTCCCGAGTGTCCCATCAGTTTACAACTTGTTCCTTATCAGAAAATAGTATAATTCCTTTTCAAATATCTTAAGGAAACCTCCTCATCAACCTCTCTCAATCCAGTTAAGGACTGTATAAAGATAAAAGAGAAGTATAACATAGCAAAGATGAGTGGGAAGTCAGAGGACTGGGAAACTTTTAAGGAGCAGCAGAGGATAACTAAAAAGCCAATATATGGAGAAAAAATGTGGTACGAAGGCAAACTGGCCAAAAATATAAAGGAGGATAGTAAAAGCTTTTTTAGGTATGTGAAAAGAAAAGAAAATGGTTAAGACTAAAATTGGGCCCTTGAAGACAGAAACGGGTGAATTTATTATGGGGAACAAAGAAATGGCAGAAGAGTTGAAGAGGTACTTTGGATCTGTCTTCACTGGGGGAGACACAAGCAATCTCCCAAATGTAATAGTGGCTGAAGGACCTAGATTAATGGATGAAGGAAACTTATATTAGGCAGGGAATGGTGTTGGATAGATTGTTAGGTCTGAAGGCTGATAAGTCACAGCGCCAGAGACCCGGGTTCAATTCCCGCCTCAGGCGACTCTCTGTGTGGAGTTTGCACGTTCTCCCCGTGTCTGCGTGGGTTTCCTCCGGGTGCTCCGGTTTCCTCCCACAATCCAAAAATATGCAGGTTAGGTGAATTGGCCATGGTAAATTGCCCGTAGTGTTAGGTGAAGGGGTAAATGTGGGGGAATGGGTCTGGGTGGGTTGCGCTTCGGCGGGTCAGTGTGGACTTGTTGGGCCGAAGGGCCTGTTTCCACACTGTAATCTAATCTAATCTAAGTCCCTGGGACCTGATGGTCTACATCCCAGGGTACTGAAGGAGGTGGCTCTAGAAATCGTGGATGCATTGGTGATTATTTTCCAATGTTCAATAGATTCAGGATCAGTCCCTGCGGATTGGAGGGTGGCTAATGTTGTCCCACTTTTCAAGAAAGGAGGGAGAGAGAAAACAGGAAATTATAGACCGGTTAGCCTGATGTTAGTGGTTGGAAAGATGCTGGAGTCAATTATAAAAGATGAAATTACGACTCATTTGGATAGCAGTAACAGGATAGCTCAGAGTCAGCATAGATTTACGAAGGGGAAATTGTGCTTGACTAATCTTCTGGAATTGTTTGAGGATGTAACTCTGAAGATGGACAAGGGAGAGCCAGTGGATGTAGTGTACCTGGACTTTCAGAAAGCCTTTGATAAAGTCCCACATAGGAGATTAGTGAGCAAAATTAGAACGCATGGTATTGGGGCAAAATACTGACTTGGATTGAAAATTGGCTGACTGACAGGAAGCAAAGTGATAAGCGGGTCCCTTTAGGAATGGCAGGCGGTGACCAGTGGGGTACCACAAGGTTCGGTGCTGGGACCCAGCTGTTTACAATATACATCAATGACATAGGTGAAGGCATTAAAAGTAATATTAGCAAATTTCCTGATGACACAAACCTGGGTGGCAGGGTGAAATGTGAGGAGGATGTTAGGAGAATACAGGATGACTTAGACAGGATAGGTGAGTGGGCATTTCTTCAACACGACTTGGTTATAACATGGTTGAAGAATTTAGACCATTATTTGCTAAATGCGAACTTTCTTTACCTGTATTGGCTAAAATGCAATTCCAGAGCTATTGGTTTTAAATGGCACTCCAATTTTCTTATAACACAAAATCGCACAGGAACAGAACTAGCACATTATATCAGAACAGACTGTATCCCTGTACTGCGTACACATGACAATAAAATCTAACCCTTTGTGGAGGAACAGAGGGATCTGGGTGTGCAAGTACATAAATCCCTCAAAGTTTCCACCAAAGTGGACAGGGTTGTTAAGAAATCATATGGTGTTTTGGCTTTCATTAACAGGGGGATCGAGTTTAAGAGCCACAAGGTTTTGCTGCAGCTCTACAAGTCCCTGGTGAGACCACACTTGGAATATTGTGTCCAGTTCTGGTCGCCCTACTATAGGAAGTATACAGAGGCTTTGGAGAGGGTGCAAAGAAGGTTTACCAGGATGCTGCCTGGACTGGAGGGCTTGACTTTTGAAGAAAGGTTGAATAAGCTTGGACTTTTCTCTCTGGAGAGAAGGAGGAAGAGAGGAGACCTGATCGAGGTGTACAAGATAATGAGTGGAATAGATAGAGTCAATAGCCAGAGACTTTTCCCTAGGACAGGATTGACTGGTATGAGGAGTCATAGTTTGAAGATATTAGGAGGAAGGCATAAAGGAGACGTCAGAGGTAGGTTCTTTATGCGGAGAGTGTGAATGCATGGAATGTGTTGCCAGCTGTGGTGGTGGAAGTGAAGTCATTGGGGACATTTAATTGACTGCTGGACATGTACATGGATAGCAGTGAGTTGAGGGGTGCGTAGGTTAAGTTATTATATTTTACATTAGGACTAAACCTCAGCACAACATTGTGGGCCAAAGAGCCTGTTCTGTTCTGTATTTTTCTATGTTCTCAACTTTTAATTTCAATTTCTAACTGCTTATTAAAGTCTCCTTTCTGCTCTTCCCAGTTCCCATACACACTAAGTTTCAGCATGTGTAATAAAGTATATTCACAGGCGAGTAAGCTCCAGATAGTTAACTCACTTACACTTCTAGGTTTGAGCCTGAGCTTCCCTCTCTTTCTCATTGATATTATTGCTTCTTGTGACACATATTTAGATTAACTTTAGGAGGTGTAACAATATAGTGTGCTTGAATTCTCATCCACCTTGGGGCTGTCAAAATTTAGTACTGGACATAGACAAAAGTAAAGCTTTCTTGTTCAGGTACTATTTGCATCTTAGCCTCTGGCTTTGTCACCTTTGTTAAATTCATGAGATGTGAACATCACTGGCTAGGTCAGAATTTGTAGCCATTCCTGTAATCCCTGAAATGTGTGGGTTCTTCGGTCATTTCAGGATGAACCATTTTAGTATGGGACAAAAACAGAAATTGCGGGAGAAACTCAGCATCTGTGGAGAGAGAAAGCATAGTTAATGGTATAGGTTCACTGACGCTTCAGAACTAATGGTAACCAGGAAAATGGGGCATTTATGCTGTAGACAGGAAGTGGGGAAAAGAGCGAGCAGAGCAGTGATAAACCCCAAGAGCGATCACAACAGTTAGGGAGGTAAAGGGATGGATGATAGAACGCTCGGGAAAAAGCAAAGCTGAATTAGAATGAGTCTGGATTTACACATTGGCCAAAGTAGAAAACTACAAGATATTAAAGAGCCAGGTGAGGCTTCACAAAAACTAGTGATTGTTTCATTATCAACATTGAGATGAGATTTGAATTCCAATTTTTTTTAAAAGAGAATGTGAATTCCACCAGAGATTGTTGTGGGATTTGAAGCCGTGCTTCCAGAGTAATATTCTGATCATCTGGATTAAAACAACTTTGTAATCACTGGCAAAAATCAGCAGGGCTGGCAGTACATGGAATCCCTACAGTGCAGATGGAAGCTATTTGGCACTTCAGTAAGGCGTTCAATAAGGCTCCTCATAGTACACTGGTTAGCAAGGTTAGATCACATGGAATACAGGGAGAACTAGCCATTTGGATACAGAACTGTCTCGAAGGTAGGAGACAGAGGGTGGTGGTGGAGGGTTGTTTTTCAGATTGGAGGCCTGTGACCAGTGGAGTGCCACAAAGATTGGTGCTGGGTCCACTGCTTTTTGTCATTCATATAAATGATTTGGATGTGAACATAAGAGGTATAGTTAGTAAGTTTGCAGATGACACTAACATTGGAGGTGTAGTGGACAGTGAAGAAGGTTACCTCAGAGTATAACAGGATCTTAATCAGATGGGATGAGAAATGGCAGAAGGAGTTTCATTTAGATAAATGTGAGGTTTTGCATTTGGTAAGGCAAATCAGGCCTTATCCACTTAATAAGGCCATAGGACCATAAGAAATAGGAGTGGAAGTAAGGCTATTCGGCCCATCAAGCCAACTCTGCCATTCAATTATGGCCAATGGGCATTTCAACGCCAATTAACTGCATTCTCCCAGTATTCCTTGCGAGATTAAGAATTTATCAATCTCTACCTTGAAGACACTTAATGTCCCGGCCTCCACTACACTCCGTGGCAATAAATCTCACAGGCCCACCACTCTCTGGCTGAAGAAATATCCCCTCATTTCCATTATAAATTGATCCCCTCTAATTCTAAGACTGTGCCCATTAGTTCTAGTATCCCCGCCTGATGGAAACAATTTCCCAGCGTCCACCCTTTCTACGCCATGCGTTATCTTGTAAGTTTCTATTAGATCTCCCCTCAACCTTCTAAACTCTAATGAATGCAATCCCAGGATCCTCAGCTGTCATCATATGTTAGGCCTACCATTCCAGGGATCATCCATGTGAATCTCCGCTGGACACACTCCAGTGCCAATATGTCCTTCCTGAGGTGTGTGGCCCAAAGCTGGACACAGTGTTCTAAATGGAGTCTAACTAGAACTTTGTGAAATCTCAGAAGCACATCGCTGCTTTTATATTCCAACCCTCTTGAGATACATGACAACATTACATTTGCTTTCTTAACCATGGACTCAACCTGCAAGTCAACCTTTAGAGAATCCTGTACTAGCACTCCCAGATCCCTTTGTACTTTGGTTTTATGAATTTTCTCACCTATTATAAAAGAGTTCATGCCTATGTTCTTTTTTCCAACGTGCAAGACCCTGCATTTGCTCACATTGAATTTCATCAGCCTTTTCTTGGACCATTCTCCTAAACTGTCTAAATCTTCCTGCAGCCCCCCCACTTCCTCAGTACTACCCTTCTGTCAGACAGCCAATCCTCAATCCATGCCAGTAGCTCACCTCAAGCACTATGGGCCCTCACCTTGCTTAGCAGCCTCCCATGAGACACCTCATCAAAGGCCTTTTGGAAGTCTAGGTAAATAACATCCACTGGGTTTCCCTGGTCTAACCTACTTGTTAGCATTTCAAAGAATTCTAACAGGTTTGTCAGGCATGACTTCCCCTTACTAAATCCATGCTGACTTGTTCTAATTTGACCCTGCACTTCCAAGAATTTAGAAATCTCATCCTTAACGATGGGTTCTAGAATTTTACCTACAACCGAGATTAGGCCAATCGGCCTATAATTTTCCATCTTTTGTCTTGATTCTTTCTTGAATAAGGGGGTTACAACAGTGATTTTCCAATCATCTGGGACTTTCCCTGACTCCAGTGACTTTTGAAAGATCACAACCAACGCCTCCACTATTTCTTCAGCCACCTCTATCAGAACTTTAGGATGTAGCCCATTCGGGCCAGGAGATTTATCAGTTCTTAGACCTTTAGCTTATCAAGTACTTTCTCTTTTGTAATGGCTACCATACTCAACTCTGCCCCTTGTCTCTCCTTAATTGTTGAGATATTGCTCATGTCTTCCACTGTGAAGACTGATACAAAGTATTTATTAAGTTCTTCAGCTATTTCCTTATCTCCCATCACTAGCCTTCCAGCATCAATTTAGAGCGGCCCAATCTCTACTTTTCCCTCTTGTTTGTTTCTTATAAATTGAAAGAAACATTTACTATCATTTCTAATATTACTGGCTAGCGTACCTTCATATTTGATCCCTTCCTTCCTTATTTCTCTCTTTGTTATCCTCTGTTTGTTTTTGTAGTCTTCCCAATCTTCTGATTTCCCAGTGCTCTTGGCCACTTTACAGGCTCTCTCTTTTTCTGTGATACATTTCCTGTGTTCCTGTGTTCCTGAGTCAGCTATGGTTATCTAATCCCCCCCCATCTCCCCCCGGGATGAACCTCTGTACTGTGTTCTCAATTACATCCAGAAACTCCTGCCATTGTTGCTCTACTGTCTTCCCCACTAGGATCTGCTTCCAGTCAATTTTCATCAGTTCCTCTCTCATGCTGCTGTAATTGCCTTTATTTCGCTGTAACACCATTACATCTGATGTTGCCTTCTCTCTTTCAAACTGCAGACTGAACTCTACCATATTATGATTGCTGCCTCCTAAATGTTCCCTGACTTTAAGATGTTTTATAAAGTCTGGCTCATTACATAGCACTAAGTCCCGAATAGCCTGCTCCCTTGTGGGCTCCAACATAAGTGATCCAAAAAGCCATCCTGTAAGCATTCCATGAATTCCCTCTCTTTGGATCCACCAGCAACATTATTCACCCAGTCCACCTGCATATTGAAGTCCCCCATGATCACCATGACCTTGCCTTTCTGACATGCCCTATCTATTTTCTGGTACATCTTGTGCCCCTGGTCCTGACCACTGCTGGGAGGTCTGTAACTCCCATTATGGTATTTTTGTCTTTGTGGTTCCTCAACTCCACCCACACAGACTCCACATCATCTGACCCTATGTCATTTAGTGCCATAAATTTAATTTCATTCTTAACTAACAAGGCAGCCCCACCCCCTCTGCCCACCTCCCTGTGTTTCCGATAAGTTGTAAATCCTTGGATGTTTAACTGCCAGTCCTGAACCCCCTGCAGTCATGTCTCTGTGATGCCTACCACATCATAATCATTTACAATGATTTGTGCTGTTAATTCATCTACTTTGTTCTGAATACTTCGAGCATTCAGGTAAAGCACCTTAATGC
The DNA here is from genome assembly GCF_037043375.1 of Chiloscyllium plagiosum. Classification (NCBI taxonomy): domain Eukaryota; kingdom Metazoa; phylum Chordata; class Chondrichthyes; order Orectolobiformes; family Hemiscylliidae; genus Chiloscyllium; species Chiloscyllium plagiosum. The sequence goes on from NW_028270161.1 coordinate 7,513,551, forward strand.
TAATTTTCTTATCCTCATGATTTCCATCACCTCTACCTAAGTTATCCTTCCTTTTGGCTTCATTCCTAGTCTGCCTCAAACTTAAACCCTGCCCACATGCTAACCTGCCCCTTATCTTTCGACTTGACTCCATACTCCCTATTGCTTTCCCTTTCCCTTCCCCCGGACTCACAAGTTTAAAGTCCTAGTGACCACCCTATTTAACACCCTATTTTTCTTTTTTGCCAGAATACTGGTTCCAAATCAGTTCAGCCCAATGGTACAGATCGTCCCGGTTACAAAATTTATGCGAATGTCCTATGAAACGGAATCCCTCTTTCCCACACCAATCTCTTAGCCACGTGTTTACTTCCCTAATTTTCTTATCCCTATGCCAATTAGCATGTGGCTCGGGCAGTAATCCAGAGATTATGACTCTTGGGGACCTGTTCTTCAATTTCCCTCTTGATAATCCCCAAACAGGTCCTCCTTCCTAACCTTGCCTATGTTGTTAGTGCCAACGTGGACCACAACGACTGGATCTTCTCCCTCCCGCTCCAATATCCTTTCAAGCCGGTCGGAAATGTCCTGCACCCTGACACCGGGTAGGCACACACCATGCAGGACTCCTGATCTGGCTCACAAAGGATACTATCTATCCCCCAAATTATAGAATCCCCTATAGCAACTGCTGGTCTTTTAGCTCCCCTCTCTTGAATGGCCTTCTGCACCTTGGTGCCATGGTTAGCTGGCTCATCCTGTCCACAGCCCTTTTCCTCATCCATACAGGGAGCAGGAATCTCATATCTGTTGGACAAGGTCAGGGGCTGAGCCTCCTCCACTCCTGAACCCAGAATCCCCCTACCGGCCTCACTTACAGTCACACCCTGTTGTCCCTGATCACTGACTGAATTTGAATTACTTAATCTGCTGGGTGTGACTGCCTCCTGAAGCAAAGTATCCAGGTAACTCTCCCCCTCCTGGATGTGCCGCAGTGTTTGAAGCTCAGATTCCAGATCATCAACTCTGATCCGGAGTTCTTCCAGCAACCAACACTTGCTGCAGATGTGGTCACTGCCGTTCACAATGGGATCAGCCAGCTCCCACATCATACAGCTACAGCACATCACCTGAACAGTCATCTCTACTTAGTTAATTAATTTATACAAATTTATGAGTTAAACAAGTAGTTTTCTATGGTGTTATTCAACTAACCAATTAATAGTAAACTTTTAATCAATCACACGAAACACAAGAACTATCAATTGAAACACATTACCTTTGCAACACACGAGAGTCCCTTTTTTGGTTAAAGGAGGAGGGCGGGTTGGAGACACAACAAGTGTAGTGACTCGGGATTCGGCCGCTGCCAAAATATATACCTGAAACTCCTGAGGTAAGTTTATATATTTAAAAATTACCTTCCCATCACGCAGTCACTCCTCCCACTGTCGCTGAGAAAATGAAGACTGAAATGATAAGGTTCTAAGGAGTGTTGCTGAAGAAAGAGACCTTGGAGTACAGATATATTGTTCCTTGAAAGTAGAGTTGCAGGTCGACAGGGTAGTGAAGAAAGCATTTGGAAAGCTTGCCTTTATTGGTCGGTGCATTGAGTATCGGGGTTGGGAGGTCATGTCGCAGCTCTACAGGACATTGGTTAGTCCAATTTTGGAATACTGCATTCAGTTTTGGTCTCACTGCTATAGGAAGTCTGTTGTGAAACTTGAAAGGGTTCAGAAAAGATTTGTGACAGAGTTAGAGGGTTTGAGCTATAGGGAGTGGTTGAATAGGCTGGGTCTATTTTCCCTGGAGCGTTGGAGGCTGAGGGGGGGGGATCTTACAGAGGTTTATAAAATCATGAAGGGCATGCATAGGGTAAATAGTCAAGCTATTTTCCTCAGGTAGGGAGGTCCAGAACTAGAGGGCATAGATTTAAGATGTGAGAGGAAAGATTTAGAAGGGACTTAAGGGGCAACTTTTTCAGGCAGAGGGTGGTGCATGTGTGGAATGAGCTACCAGAGGAAGTAGTGGAGGCTGGTACAATTGCAACATTTAAAGGGCATCTGGATGGATACCTGAATAAAGAAGGTTTCGAGGGATATGGACCAAATGCTGGCAAATGGGACTAGATTGATTTAAGGTATCTGGTCGGCATTGACGAGTTGGACCGAAGGGTCTGTTTCCATGCTGCACATCTCTATGACTCCACAACTCTAATTCACATCACTGGACTCGAAATGTTAACTCCGCTTTCTTCCTGCATGTGCTGCCAGATCTGCTGAGTTTCTCCAAAAACTTTTGTTTTTGTTTCAGATCTCCAGCATCAGCAGTTCTCTGTTTTACTTTTGACCTGTTAGCTCAGGCTTAGTGCCACTACACCATCTCTTAGGTTATTTGTTGATGCTCAGCACAATGCTTCCCTGGTCTGATGAACTTCGACTAATAATCTAACTCCACACACAGGTTTAGCACCATGTTTGGTCATCTCCAGCAGCAGAACGATACACACCCTGTTACACTCCAAATATTTTTGAAACTTTTATCTTCAGTGTTGACAGCCTGACTACTTGTTCTAAACTTCAGCATATATGATCGTTATTTACTCTCTCCACACAGCTCTCACCTTGATTTAGATAGTGCTAAGCATAATTGAATTCCAATGGACGCACCACAGAAATTCATCAAGGTTTGTTTACCAGCACCTTCCAACCATGCAACCACTTCCATCGAGAAGGACAAGGGCATCAGATACATGGGAACACCATCCACTGCAAGTTCTCTTCTGAGCCACTTATCATCCTGACTTGGAACTATATCGCCGTTCCTTCAGCATGTCAAAATCTTTGAACTCTCTCCCATCAGCACTGTTGGTGTTCCAACCCTCCAAGGACTATGAACACACAAAAACGAGGAAAGGAAAATAGTCCACTTGGCCTCTCAAGACTGCTTCACCATTCAATAAGACTGTAGCTGATCTAATTTTCACCTCAATTCGACATTTATGCATACCCCGATATTTTTCCATCCCCTTGGTCGTCACTGCCCTTTGAGGAAGGGAATTCCAAAGACTCATAGCCCTCTGAGAGAATATGTGTTTCCTCATCTGTGTTCTAAATGTGCAACCCTTTTGTTTAAACCATGAGCCCAAGTTCTAGATTCTCCCATGAGAGGAAACAGCATTTCAACATCAAGTCAAGTTCCCTCAGGATCTTCTATGTTTCAATTAAGTCACTTCTGACTGTTCTAAACTCCAAAGGATACAGGCCTTGCCTGTCTAGCCTTTCCTCATAAAGCACTCCACTCGTTCCAGGTATTAGTCTAGTAAATCCTCTCTGAAATACAAGAGATTGATAAGCCTACTTCCCATCGCCTTCTCAAAAAGCAACCAAAGATGGGCACTAAATACACCCACAGCCGATGAATAGATAACAAGCTACATGAATGGATAGAAGTTATATTTGATGCATTACCCCACCCTTTCTCTCCACAGTTATCTGTGAACATTCTGCAAATGTCTCCCTTTGTGCAGGACAATTCTGGTTTAAGATTGCAAAGTTCCCACATTGATTCCAAGTCAATTATCTTCACAGTGTGTCATATGGTTGAATAGATTGGAGCTCATAGCAGGAGTTGCTGACAGATAGAAATGGAAGGGAATTCGCCTCATTCACAGGAATCCCACTGTGATTGACTTCAGTACTCCATTATACAAACATTGATTTTTCAGCAAAATACAGATGCACAACTATATTTAAATTACATCCAGTACTTAGATTGATAAAAGTGCAGGTATGTGCGCCTCGAACACTGCAGCTGAATAAGTGGAGCAGAAGCCTGTGCTAAAATGTTTCTATGTCAACAATGTGTGAGAAGAAGAATTGAATGAATGCTTTATTATATTAATCTTATATTTCAGATCTAAGATGCTGCAAAAAATGACTGAATTTTATAACTGAAAAATCAGTGTGGAATTTATTTTCAGACTGTATTACCCAGTGGATTTGCATGGCGCTAAATTACATACAAAAATCATCATCTCCCCGACCATCCATAACCTCATCACCTTGGGGGATCTCCCATCCACCGCCTCCAACCTCAGTCCCACAACCCCGCACCGCCCGCTTCTACCTCCTGCCCAAAATCCACAAACCTGACTGCCCCGGCCGACCCATTGTCTCAGCCTGCTCCTGCCCAACCGAACTCATCTCCGCATACCTCGACACGGTCATGTCCCCCTTAGTCCAAGAACTCCCCACCTACGTTCGGGACACCACCCATGCCCTCCACCTCCTCCATGATTTTCGCTTCCCCGGTCCCCAACGCCTTATCTTCACCATGGACATCCAGTCCCTGTACACCTCCATCCCCCATCACAAAGGACTCAAAGCCCTCCGCTTCTTCCTTTCCCGTCGTACCGACCAGTACCCTTCCACTGACACCCTCCTTCGACTGACTGAACTGGTCCTCACCCTGAACAACTTCTCTTTCCAATCCTCCCACTTCCTCCAAACGAAAGGGGTAGCCATGGGCACCCGCATGGGCCCCAGCTATGCCTGCCTCTTCGTAGGATATGTGGAACAGTCCATCTTCCGCAACTACACTGGCCCCACCCCCCACCTTTTTCTCCGCTACATCGATGACTGTATCGGCGCCGCCTCGTGCTCCCACGAGGAAGTTGAACAGTTCATCCACTTCACCAACACCTTCCACCCCGACCTCAAATTCACCTGGACAGTCTCAGATTCCTCCCTCCCCTTCCTCGACCTTTCTATTTCCATCTCAGGCGACCGAATCAACACGGACATCTACTACAAACCGACCGACTCCCACAGCTACCTGGACTACACCTCCTCCCACCCTGCCCCCTGTAAAAACGCCATCCCATTCTCCCAATTACTTCGTCTCCACCGCATCTGCTCCCAGGAGGACCAGTTCCAAAAACGTACAACCCAGATGGCCTCCTTCTTCAAGGACCGCAATTTCCCCCCCGACGTGGTCGACGATGCCCTCCACCGCATCTCCTCCACTTCCCGCTCCTCTGCCCTTGAGCCCCGCCCCTCCAACCACCATCAGGACAGAACCCCACTGGTCCTCACCTACCACCCCACCAATCTCCATGTACAGCGCATCATCCGCCATCATTTCCGCCACCTCCAAACGGACCCCACCACCAAGGATATATTTCCCTCCCCTCCCCTATCAGCATTCCGTAAAGACCACTCCCTCCCTCATCAGATCCACACCCCCCACCAACCCAACCTCCACTCGCGGCACCTTCCCCTGCAACCGCAGGAGGTGCAAGACTTGCGCCCACACCTCCCCCCTCACCTCCCTCCAAGGCTACAAAGGAAACTTCCATATCCGCCACAGATTCACCTGCACCTCCACACACATCATCTATTGCATCCTCTGCACCCGATGTGGCCTCCTCTATATTGGGGAGACAGGCCGCCTACTTGTGGAGCGTTTCAGAGAACACCTCTGGGACACCCGGACCAACCAACCCAACCACTCTGTGGCTCAACACTTCAACTCCCCCTCCCACTCCACAAGGATATGCAGGTCTTTGGACTCCTCCATCGCCAGACCACAACAACACGACGGTTGGAGGAAGAGCGCCTCATCTTCCGCCTAGGAACCCTCCAACCACAAGGGATGAACTCGGATTTCACCAGTTTCCTCATTTCCCCTCCCCCACCTTGTCTCAGTCAAATTCATCGAACTCAGCACCGCCTTCCTAACCTGCAATCTTCTTCCTGACCTCTCCGCCCCCACCCCAGTCTGACCTATCACCCTCACCTTGACCTCTTTCCACCTATCGCATTTCCGACACCCCTCCCCCAAGTCCCTCCTCCCTACCTTTTATCTCAGCCTGCTGGACACACTTTCCTCATTCCTGAAGAAGGGCTTATGCCCGAAACGTCGATTCTCCTGTTCCCTGGATGCTGCCTGACCTGCTGCGCTTTTCCGGCAACACACTTTCAGCGCTAAATTACATAAATCAATCTTCTCTGTCTTTTCTATTCCTGTAATGTTATGCTTTATGATCATAAACATACAAATTGTTAGATTGTATATACAAGTATAAATATGTAGGCTATGTGTATCAATCACCACCCTTTGGTGGTTTTGGGTAATGCAGGTAATGCTTTTTTAATAACTCTTACAAATATCTACCTTCAGCAGATCTGTTCTCTTTATGGTACTGATACCCAACAATTCATTTGGAAGCCTTCTGCTTATTTGGATGAATGAGGATAATGATGGGGATTGGAAAATACCCAATGTCAGTATCAAGATGAGCCTGGTTTTGAGGTTGATTCAAGCTCTCCATGCTGTCTTCGCCGACATTAATATCTAACCCCAGCCTCACTGCTGACGATGACACTGTGACATTTTATAGCAGCTGTCCACATATTCTCTCTTAATGAGGTTGCCAATTATAATGGAACATCTTTACGCTGTTTAAAGGGAGTGCCAGCTGTCATGAGTTATAGAAATTGACAGGCGATTGAAAGATCCAAAATGCCCCCTTTGTGTGCAATATAACACAAACAACAGTAAATCCTGTACCAAAGGAAAGCTCAAACTGTTGCTTGTTTTTTAAAACCTGCGGATTGTTGGAAAAAAAGATACATTTTTTCAAGACTTTTCATTGTGCATTCTCAGGACAATTTGAAAGATTACCAACTTATGGGGAAAATCAACTTTTATACAATACAGTGCAATAGAATACAGCACAGGAACAGGCCCTTCAGTCCACCAAGCATTTCCGTTTCTAGTCCTTATTAAGACCCGCTACTTATTGCCTGTGTGTGGTATGAAAGGACAGTGCCAATTGGTTGGCAAGTGGACTTCGACTGTGTTAACGGGAAGCAATGCCCCTACCAATCAGAATCTACTTACCAACTCTCCTCTCATAGCGTATAAGGGTTAGTTTCCATTTGCATTAATTGGGAAGTCCAAAACCTTACCTAAAAACTAGGAGCAGACTTTTCAGGAGCAATGTTCCGTGAATATCTTGTTTTTTTGTGTGAGTGCAGAGTTCCATGCATGGGAGCTGTATAAGGAAGCAGAAACCAATGTATCAGCACAGAGTCTCCTAGCAGCTCAGCAGCTTCAAGGGAACATGGTCCAGGGGTGACATTGGGAAACAAGCAAAAGCTGGCAGTAGAAAAACAGAAAGAACTTTGGGGCTGGAAATCAGAAACAAACAGATATTGCTGGAAAATCTCAGTAGTAGCATTTGTGGAGAGAAATCAGAGGTAATGTTTTGGGTCCAATGACCCTCCTTCAGTACCAATGGTAGTTAGGAAAAGATTGAAATTTATGGTGAAGTTGGGGTGGGGGCAGAGGGGAAGTGGAAATGATAGGTGGATATCGAACCCAAAGAGAGAGAAAATAGTTGGTTAGACGAAGGAGTGGGTAAAGGACAGCCTGGGAAAATGAATAGCTGCTAAGGGGGACATTAGTGACTGACAATGGGTTGTGTGTGGTAGCAGCCCATGTAATGATGAGGCCTGGTGTGTGGGGATTGGTGTAAGGACATGGGAGAAGATGAAGGGCTTATGCCTGAAACATCGATTCTCCTACTACTCGGGTGCTGCCTGACCAGCTGTGCTTTTCCAGCACCACACTCACGATTATGATTTCCAGCATCTGCAATCTTCACTTTCTCCATGGGAGAAGGTGGTCAAGCCATAAAATTATTACTCTCAATATTGAGTCCAGAAAGCAGGAGGGTTCTCAAGTAGAAAATGAGGTGATGTTCTTCCAGCTCGCACTGATTTTTGCTGGAGCACTGCAGCAAGCCTGTGACAGAGATGTTGGCCAGGGAGCAGGGTGGGCTGTTAAAGTGGTAGGCAACAGGAAGTTCAAGGGTTTTTTTTTGTGGGCAGAACGTCGGTGTTAACCCAGCCTATGGTTTGTTTCCCCAGCGTAGAGGAGAGCACATGGTTGGATTGATGGGGGTTTGTTTGGAACTTTGTTTTGCAGGCAGCAAATGACAATTTGTTCATTTTAAAACAAAGATTGAGATTTTAATTTGTCAAAATTACTAATGATTCGGCAACAAAGGTGGATGTCTGGAGTTAAGTCACTGAATAGTCAGGATCTCATCGAATGTTGGAACAGGCTTGAGGAAGTATGTTTTAGAGAATTTGTCTCCTTTGTTTCTTTGATGCTAGTTTTATTTTTGGCTGGATTATTCATTGGAAGACATTTGTGAACAATAAATTCGAAGAACGATTGACACCAAGCTCAGTATTGTTAGGTTTGTCATTCTTTTGCATCAATTCTGTGGCATGTGGGTGTTTTTCCAGCATCGTGTTAAACTTAGGAACAGAGGGGTTGCTACTTCAAACTAAAATTCAAATGGTTGTGATTCAGTATCCAAGGGTGTGTGAAAGAGTGTGCATTGCACTGTGCAGTGTATTTTTATGCACAAGTATAAACCTTACTATTTTTAATACTTATAATTTTATCTATAATTTTAAAAATTACTGAATTTGCCTCTTAGCCAAGATTTATACTCTAGCTGTTGTGGACCATAAGACATAGGAGTGGAAGCAAGGCCATTCAGCCCATCGAGTCCACTCTGCGCTCCGAATTGTGTCAGAAATCCCAAGAATTTCACCCGCGTGACCATTCCTCATGCCTGACTCTGGAAAGAGGGCTGACAGTCTATTTGTTGCAAACCTGGTCTTGTAGTCAGTCCTCATTCCCAATTCTTTTTGTTTAATTCTTGGGATGTGAGCGTTGCTGGCAACATTTATTGTTATCCCTCAACAGCTTTGGGAAGGAAAATGGTGGCAATTTCCTTGGACCATTCCGGGAGTACACCCACATTGCTCTTAAAGAGGGAGACCAAGAATGGTCGCTCAGTGTCGGTGAAGGAATGGTGAACGAGTTCCAAGCCCTTGGTTAGGACATTGGTGGATGTTGCCAATTGTCTGCTGCTTTTGTCAAATGTTTGGAAGGTGCTGTCCAAGGAAGTGTGTTATCGCAGTGGAACATACTGCTGAGACTGCGTGTTGGAGATAATGGGAATGAATGTTTAGGATGGTGAATGGGATGCCAATTCAGCTGCTCTCTCTTGGATGGTATTGAGCTTCTTGAATGTTGTTGGAGCTGCCCCCATCCAGGCCAGTGGGCAATATTCTGTCACACTCCTGACTTGTGCCTTGTAGATGGTGGACAGGCTTTGAGAAGACACAAGATAAGTTACTTGCCACAGAATTGCCATTCTTGGATCTGCTTTTGTAGCCATAGTACTTAAATGGTTGCTCAGGTTATGTTTCTGGTCATGTGTAACTGTCAGGATGCTGACAATGAAGGATTCAGCAATGACAATGCTGTTGAATGTCAAGAGGTGATGATTAGATTCTCTCTTGTTGAAACTGGTCATTTCCTGGAACTTGTGTAGCATGAATGTTACTTCTTAGTTATCAGCCCAAGTCTAAGTATTGTCCAGATCATGCTGTCTGATGAGGACAGCAAGCCAAAGCAGGAAAACCCATTGAGATTTCTAGCTGGTCCAGGATAGATGCCAATTATTCTGAAGTTTTGACCTCTGGTCAGGCTGGGAGAAAGGGATGTATTTTCTCACTGGGTCCAATGGGGATCATTGAGTCATACAGCACAGAAACAGACCCTTCTGTCCAACTCGTCCATGCTGACCTTATTTCCCAAGCTAAACTACTCCAACTTGCCTGCATTTGACCCATAACCCTTTAAACCTTTCTTGTTCTGTTGTAAGTGTACTTACATCTACCACTTTCTCTAGCAGCTCATTCCACACACGAACCAAAGTTGTCCCTCAGGTCCTTTATAAATCTTTCTCCTTTCACCTTAAACCTATGCTCTCCAGTTTTGAACTCCCCTACCCTGAGGAAAAGGCCCTTGTTACTCACCTTACCTGGTCCTGAGCCAGGGGGATACTCTGATTGGATGGCTCCACACTCACTCAGTGCCCCTTAGAGCTGCCATCCTGATTAGGGGCCTGATAGATCTGCACCCTCGCCAGTCTCAGAGGGTGACGGAGGGAAGTGGGCATTGAGGACTATCTCAACATGGAGGCTCAGCTGGTGTTGTGCCTTGAACTGATTGATGATGAGGGAAAGGCTGTTCTGTCGCTCAAAATGGAGGGGAAACACTTCAAGGTGTATCACCTGGGCCAAAGGTGTGGCCTGTTTTGGCCACAAAGCCTTTGGCTCTGATAACGTTCAGCAGGAAGACTGCCCTCATTGACTGGCGGTCTCTGAACATGCCTGGGGAATGGGGTGAGAGGTGGGAGTCTGCAATCGGTTTAATTGTCTGCCCACATGCAAGGTCCGTGAAATGTCCCCATCCACTCATGGGAAACTTCCATTACATCGCCAAGTCATCCTGATGTAGCCACCCCCTATTTTTCTGACCACCCACTGCCCCTTGCCCTTACCCTCTCCAACTCCATCCTCAAAGTCGCAGGGAAATTCAACCCAATTCCGGTCTTCCTGCTTGGGTTTCTTTGCCTGCGTCCTAGTGCCATCTACTGGACATGGCAGGTTTGGACATTGGTCGAATCTAGTTTTAGTTTTGGGTTTGGGTTTGGGCTGAATCCTTTCATTAACTCAACAGCCGCTGCCACTTACTGCTTATTCCTCAATTGCTTTCGGGGATAGCTTGACATTTATCTTGTATCTAATAACTCTCAGTCTTTGGGAGAGGCCAGATGTGATAGAGAAGGAGTTCTCAAGTGATTCTCATGGACAATCTTTCCCCTGAAACAATGCCAGCAAATCAGACGGTTCCCTTAGCTCATTGCGATCTATGAGGTCATGCTGTATGCAGATTGGCTGTTGCAATTCCATTTGCTATAACAATAATTAAGCTTCAAATTTCCTTCATTGACTGTGGGACACATTGAGGCTGTGAAAATGCTGTATCAAAGCGAGTTATTCCTTTTTTAAGAGAGGTGCTAAAGGTATTGCTTGGAAATTACATCGTCCATTAGAATTGGCTATGTCTTCATGGAATCTCATTGTCTTTGCTGTAATTACAGGCATTCCGAATTCCTCTATTTTATATTTTTAAAGACAATTACAGACACCTCTGGTAATTAGACCTACTCTTTTGTTTCAAATCAATCAAGTCACTCCCTGGAGAACAATTGCAATTGGGCTCTCTGCGCTATTAACTTGGAGATATTTTTAATCGACTTGTTCAGATAAATTATGATACATACACAGAGAATGCGAGAGAAACTTAGTGTCTGTGGAGAGGGAAACAGAGTTATCACTTTGGGTCCTATGTGACTTGTTCAGCTAAAAGGATCACTGAACTTAGAACATAGAGCTCCTACAGTGTGGATGCAGGCCATTCGGCCATCAGTTCCACACCAGCCCTCTAAAGACCATTCAACCCAGGTTTACCCTTCTTTCCCTATCACCCTGCAATTTCCACGTCCACCCACGTAGCCTGCACATCCCTTGACACCATGGGCAATTTAGCATGGCCAATCCACCTAACCTGCACATCTTTGGACGGTGGGAAGAAACCGGAGCACCCGGAGGAAGCCCACACAGAAACGGGGAGAATGCGCTAATTCTATCCAGACAGTCACCTAAGGCTCTCTGGTGCTGTGAGGCAGCGATGCTAACCACTGAGCAACTACACCATCCTTGAAGCATGAATGATCTTTGTCTCTGCCAGACCTGCTGATTTTCTTCAGCATTCTCTGTGTTTGCTTCAGATTTCCAGCATGAACAATATTTTGCTTTTATTATAATGGACGCATATCTGGGCAAGTGGGACTTGAACTCTGACCTTCTGAAGAAGGCACACTACCACTGCACCACAAGATCCATTACTGTACAATTACAGAAATGCAGCAACTCCAGAAGAATTCATTTCCCTTTTGACCAATTAAAACTTTACTGGCTAAGCAAGCAACATCTTAAACAATCTAAACATTCCATCACCGTTCTCAAATCTTCCCATTAACCTTTACTGCCCTCCAATTACAAACTTTTCTAAAAAATCTGTGCTTCTGTAATTCTGCCTTCTTGAGCATTTCCAATTTTAATTGCTTCTCTGATGCCTTGTCTTGTTGCAGCTGTACAAGATGTTCTACAGCCACATTTGGAGTACTAGTCAGCCGACTATAGAAAGAATATTATTAGACTAGAAAGAGTGCAGAAAAGATTGACTAGGATGCTACCTAGACTGGAAGTTTGAGTTATAAGGAGAGGTTGAAGAGGCTGGGGCTGTTTTCCCTAGAGTGTAGGAGACTGACAGGTGCCCTTATAGAGATTTATAAAATCATGAGAGGCACAGATAAGTTAGATAGCCAACAGCTTTTCCCCATGGAAGGGGAGTCTAAAGCTCGAGAGCATACGTTTAGGGTGAGAGGGGAGAGTTACAAAAGGATCCAGAGGGGCAATGTTTTCATACAGAGGGTGGTGAGTGTCTGGAACGGGTTACCAGAGATAGTGGTGGAGGTGAGTATAACTTTGTCATTTCAAAAACAGTTGGGCAGGTATATGGATGAGATAGGTATGGAGGGATATGGACCAAACGCAGGCAAATAAGGCGAGATTAATTGTGAAAACTGAAAGGGGCAATTTGGGCTGAAGGGCCTGTTTCCATGTTGTAAACCTCTATAACTCTATGTGGCTCAATTGCCAGACTCCTAAGCTCAAGAGCTGAAAATGTGTTGCTGGAAAAGCGCAGCAGGTCAGGCAGCATCCAAGGAGCAGGAGAATCGATGTTTCGGGCATTAGCCCTTCTTCAGGAATGAGAAAAGTGTGCCAAGCAGGCTAAGATAAAAGGTAGGGAGGAGGGACTTGGGGGAGGGGTGTTGGAAATGCGATAGGTGGAAGGAGGTCAAGGTGAGGGTGATAAGGTGAGGGTGATAGGCCGGAGTGGGGGTGGGGGCGGAGAGGTCAGGAAGAAGATTGCATGCCCCTCCCCCAAGTCCCTCCTCCCTACCTTTTATCTTAGCCTGCTTGGCACACTTTCCTCATTCCTGAAGAAGAGCTCATTGCCGAAACGTCAATTCTCCTGCTCCTTGGATGCTGCCTGACCTGCTGTGCTTTTCCAGCAACACATTTTCAGCTCTGATCTCCAGCATCTGCAGTCCTCACTTTCTCCTAGGCTCAAGATTAGAGTGGTGCTGGAAAAGCACAGCAGGTCAGACAGCATTTGAGGAGCAGGAAAATCAATGTTTTGGGCAAAAGCCCTTCATCAGGGCCCTCATTCCTGATGAAGGGCTTTTGCCCGAAATGTCGATTTTCCTGCTCCTCGGATGCTGCCTGACCTGCTGTGCTTTTCCAGCACCACTCTAATCTTGACTCTAATCTCCAGCATCTGCAGTACCCACTTTCGCCTAGACCCATGAAACTCGACAATTTCTTCTGTGAACCCGACTGCTTTGCTTTAGGATGCTCTTCGTAACCTCCCACACTGACTAAGCTTTTAATATAGTGCCCCAATATCTCCTTATATCTTTAAATAGAGCACAGATCGCCACAGCACAGTACAGGCCCTTCAACTCATGATGTTGTGCCAAGCATTTATCTTAATCTAAGATCAACCTAATCCATGCACCCCTCAATTTAATGCCGTAAATGTGCTTGTCCAGCAGTTGCTTAAATGTCCCTGATGTCTCTGACTCTACTCCCACCGCTGGCAGTACATTTCACACACTCATCACTCTCTGCGTAAAGAACCTACTTCTGACATCTCCCCTATATCTTCCTCCAATCACCTTGAAATTATGACCCCTCATGACAGCCATTTCTGCCCTGGGGAAAGGTCTCGGGCTATCTACTCTATCTATGCCTCTTATTACCTTATACACCTCTATTAAGTCACCTCTCTTACTTCTTCTCTTCAGTGTGAAAAGTCCTACCTCACTCAACCTCTCTTCATTAGCCAAGCCCTCCAATTCTTTAAAATGATCCCGTGAAGAAACCTGTGGCAATTTATTACAATCAAGACATAACTGTCTTATTTCAAAATAAATATGATTAATTTTGTATAGTGCTGCTCAAACCTGAGGAATAATCCTATGAGTATTAATCTTCTGTTAAAGTGGAAGTAACATGGTAAATTTGCCATAGGTCCACTCTGAATAGAGAGAAAGACAGAGATGGCTGATAATGAACTTAACCTGGGGATTCTCACCCCTCATGAAGGAGGTGAGAATGAGAAAGTGGAGGGTTTGTAGTAACCTCACCCGATGTAGGAATTGAACCCATACTCTGGAGTGTAAACCAGCTGCCCAGTCAACTGAGTTAACCAACTTCCAGTTAAAATGGAAAGACTGACATTTAGATTTTAATTTCTTTTGGATTATAGATTTTATTGTCAGAAGTACAGTGAAAAGTGTATATTGTCACCACACAAGACACCATCTTAGGTACCAAGGTACCTAGGTACAATGTAGTAAGAGAAACAGAGTTAAAACATTAAGCATTACTTCATAGAAAAAGTAGAAAAATAAAGTGATATGGTAATACAAAGAAAACAAAGAATGATTTACAGCCCTTTGGCTCTCCAAGCCTGAGCTGATCGAAATCTACTGTCTAAACCTGTCGTCCAATTCCTAAGCATCTGTATCCCTCTGCTCCCCACCTACTCATGCAGCTGTCCAGACGCATCTTAAATGAATCTCCCGTGCCTGCCTCTGCCACCTCTGCTGGCAACGCGTTCCAGACACCCACCGCCCTCTGTGTGAAGTATTTGCTGTGTGTATCCCCCTTAAACTTTTCACCTCTCACCTTGACAGCGTGACCTCTCATTAGTAGGTCCATGAGGTAATAGTTAATATTAAAGTTTTTCTTAATTTTAAACAAGGAAAATAAAGGAATAAGTTAAAAGTTCAGCAGTCTTTGATGAATCCTCCACTTACCTCAGTCTCTGGGAGACCTCAGCTATCTGTCCTTGATGCTGCCACTGCCACAGATACCAGGGGGGGTCCCCCTCACTACTCGCTGCTCCCATATTGGGCTGTGATGCCATCGCTGATGCTGAAAATGCCACCTCCCCGATCTCCCCCTGGTGCCTTGGGAACATGCCAGGCAGTAGGCACTCGCACACTGGGCCAAAACACCTCCTCGAGCAGCGGAGAGACAGGGCTGAGGAATGTGCCAGAATGCTTCATGTGCGACGCATTGCTTTAATGTGCATTGAATTCTGTCACACAGGCAAATACGCTGGTCACTTGATGAACAGGAACCGCCTATATAAAATCAGATCAATGGCAGTTTATTTGATTGTGTTGGTGAGGGTAAAACAGTGACTGGGGCACTGAGAAATGCCCCTGGGATCCAATGTCTATTTAGCAACTTCATGAGCATAGAGAGGCAGGCAGACAAGGAGGTACCTTAATATTTTATCCAAACCACAGAACTGTTGTTGATCAGAAGCAGACCACTTGGCTCATTATGCCTGTACAAGATGGCATTTCTGTCTTCAGTGCTGCATCGGTATGTCAGCCTGGGTTGTGTACTGGGGACAGGGTCAAGATTAGAGTGGTGCTGGAAAAGCACAGCAGGTCAGGCAGCATCCAAGGAGCAGGAAAATCGACGTTTCGAGCAAAAGCCCTTCATCAGGTTCATTCCTGAGGAAGGGCTTTTGCCCGAAACGTCAATTCTCTTGCTCTTTGAATGCTGCCTGATCTGCTGTGCTTTTCCAGCACCACTCTAATCTTGACTCTGATCTCCAGCATCTGCAGTACCCACTTCTGCCTTATGTTTAGTTTTGTTCACTGGCAAATATTGTTTTTGAAGATTCCTATTGCTGAGGCTGCTATTAAACCACTCAGTACACTGATCAGCCAGGTTTCAATTAAATGATGGAACAGAGAGGCTGAGCGGCTTTCTCCTGCCCCTATATGACCCTTCCCTAGCCTAATTTCTTTTTAGATTATATTCCCTACAGTGTGGAAACAGGCCCTTCGGGCTAACAAGTCCACACCGACCCTCTGAAGAGTAACCCACCCAGACCCATTTTCCTACTCCCTACTAATGCAGCTAACACTATGGGCAGTTTCCCATGGCCAATTCACCTAACCTGCACATCTTTGGATTGTGGGAGGAAACTGGAGCACCCGGAGGAAACCCACGCAGACACGGGGAGAATGTGCAAACTCCACACAGACAGTCACCCAAGGTGGGAATCGAACCTGTTTGTTAACAGCCATAAAACCACGTGTCCCAAGCACATGGGAGAAAGTATAAGACAGAGTGTTACAGAACATAAGTGAAAGACAGGTTATCAACTAAACAACAGAAAATATAATGTCGGAGCAAATTACTGCAGATGCTGGAATCTGTACTGAAAACAAAAAAAGGTTCTGGAGGTCACAGTGGGTCAGGCAGCATCCGTGGAGAGAGAGAAAGCTAACGTTTTGAGTCCAGATGCCTCTTCATCAAAAATATAACCCATTTTAATCTATGAAGGGTGAAAAGAGATTGTATTTTGAGATTAAAAGTGTTTAAAAGCACCACAGACTAAAATAATGCTACTGAGGGAGCCCAAATCATCCGAACAATGTCAGAACCTTGCATCTGATGTTGAACAGTCAGAAAACAGCACAGTCTGACTTCAAATCCAACACCTTGAAAAACTCACATCGCCCATGACTCCGTGCAGAGAGTGAAAAGAATTAGTGCAAAAGGCACATCCATTTCTTTTTAAACAGCTCAAGCTGTTCTTGTGCAAGCTGAAATAGCCAGAATAATTGTTGGTGAATTTTAACTTAATGGATTAATATTAGTGAGTGGCTTAATGACTGAATGGTTGTGGTGTTAGGCTGGATAGGAAGGTGAGGTAAGTGGATGAGGTAAGCCCTTCATCAGGAAAGGCTTACGCCTGAAACGTCGATTCTCCTGCTCCTCGGATGCTGCCTGACCTGCTGTGCTTTTCCAGCACTACACTTGTGACTCTGGTGTCCAGCATCTGCAGTCCTCACTTTCTCCTCCCTCAGGTAAGTGGGTATCTGAATGAGGTTCTAGGTAGTCATGGATGATAGGTGGGGGTCTAGTGGCTTAGCTCAGGGATAGAAAGTTGGGCAATGTAGTCAAGGAGAGGCAATGGCCTAGTGGTATTATTGCACAGTGGTTAATTCAGAGACCTGGGAAATGTTCTAAGGACCTGAGTTCGAATCCTGATGGTGGGGAATTTGAATTCAATAAAAATCTGGAATTAAGAGTCTCATGATGACTATGAAACAATTGGTGGAGGGGAGAAGCCAGTCCTGTTCATTAATGCCCTATGGGAAGGAAACTGCCCGTCTGATC
This sequence comes from Chiloscyllium plagiosum, assembly GCF_037043375.1. Taxonomy (NCBI): domain Eukaryota; kingdom Metazoa; phylum Chordata; class Chondrichthyes; order Orectolobiformes; family Hemiscylliidae; genus Chiloscyllium; species Chiloscyllium plagiosum. The sequence continues at coordinate 7,530,815 of NW_028270161.1, forward strand.
TACTCCAGACTCTCAACAATCTGGTTGACTCTTAACTGCCCTCTGGGTAATAAGAGATGGACATTAATGCTGACCTAGCCAGTGATACCCTCATCCTGTGAGTAAATTAAAAAAAGGGCAGATTACAGTTAATCAGGTATGGAGAATAGTGTGTGGATTGCAGAGGGGAAGCAAGGCAGTTGGGGAAGAGTTAGGGGGTGGGTGTGTTTTCATTATGAATGCTTTGATGATCAGCTGCATAGCTAGCCTGGAGTTAGACTTGGACGTTTTTTGTTCACACCCCTAAGGTCAGTCCTGTGCAACTGGCTGGAGTTTCAGAACCTTACTCAGCGTGAGAGACCTTTACAGAGAGACCTGGGAACAGAAGAATTGCACATTGGAAGCTCGAACTTCCCAGGCAATTCCCACGTGGGCTGATGTATTCGGATCCCTGCAAAGCCCTACACACATCTTGGTTTGTGACTCTGGTCAACAGTGATCCACACACAGGAACTCTGGGTCATTGGTAATGTCAAAAAAAATTGCCAAATCTCTGGCAATGTCAAAGCTTCAGAAACTCAAACCAGCCCGAATGGAACTCTGGGGAAGAACTGAATGTGTAAATCGCTGCAATGATTCAAGCTCGTAGCTCATAGCCCCAGAAATGAGGTGATATGCTGATGGTGTTGCCTAATGGACAAGTACAGGATGTCAAATTCTGAGCAATCTGACACTGACAGATATGCAGTCTCTCACTGAGGTTTATTTTAATTCAAAATCTGTCTGCTGGTGATAAATTGAGAGAGGAATGGTTACTCCGCAGAGTGATGCTTGTTAAAGACTTGCCACCGACGTACAAAGATAGTGTTGGGTGTTGATCAGAACAAGCCAGAGAGCAGCCATCATTGAACTAACTTTGACACCTACCCAACACAGAGGGCTGCAGACTGGGTGAGAAAGTTACACACTCAGGTCCTGTGGTAAACTGTTTCTATCTTGGTTTTTCCTTGCAGGTCGACTGTTAACTGAATCCAAGGTTATCTTATCAGCTTTGACTTTTCGTCTGCAGTAATCAGATGGAATTTCAAATAAGCAGTCACGTGGCAAATGACCTTTAAAGGGCTGTATCAAAGTGCAACCTTTAGCTTCTGTCGATGAGCGATTACGGAATAAGACAACAAAGATCATAACCGCTCAAAGTTGCCAAATATAATGAAAGCAAAAGACTTCTTATTAGTGAGCAATAATTTAGACTCCTGGAGGCAATATTATTTGGTCTTTGGTTCAGAAATCTTTACCTAGATGTTCTGAAAGCAGATGCTGTTAACAATGTTTTGGTCTCCAAGACATAGTCACAGAGTCATACAGTATAGAAACAGGCCCTTCAGCCCACCATGTCTATGCTAACTGACAAGCACCAATCCACACTAAACCCATTTACCTGCATTTGTTCCATAACCTATTAAGGATAGAAGTGGGTACTGCAGATGCTGGAGATTTGAGTCAAGCTTAGAATGGTGCTGGAAAAGCACAGCTGGTCAGGCAGCAGCTGAGGAGCAGGAAAATCGACGTGTCAGCCAAAAGCCCTTCATTCAGGCTTTTGCTTGAAACATCAATTTTCCTGTTCCTTAGATGCTGCCTGACCTGCTTTGCTTTTCCAGCACCACTCTAACCTTGACCATAACCTACTATATCCTGGCCTTTTAAGTGCCCATTCAAATGCCTGTTAAATGTTGTGGGAGTTCCTGCCTCCACCATCCTCTCAGGCAGCACAGTCTGCATTTCTACCACCCTCTGGGTGAAAACATTTTTTCTCAGCTCTCCTCTAAACCACTTACTCCTTTGTTCCTCAGTACTCCCTGGGGATCTGCCATTCATTGTGGAGATCCTTTCCCTTATCAGGCCTCACATTTATCAGGTTTAAATTCCACCTGCCATTGCCCTGCCCAATTTACCAGCTGATCAATATCAGACTGTAGCCTGAGATCATCTTCCTCACTATCAACAGCACTCAGCAATTTTCATTTTGTGTCATGTTTTGTGTTGATGCTTTTTCCTAATTAAATCTGTTCAGAGATGTAATGACATACCTTTGCAGCAGGTAACGCTTGAACCCAGGCCTCTTGTCTCAGAGACAGGGACAATGCCAGTGCATCTGAAGACCCTTTTGCAAGGCCTTATGGAATTCTGGAGAACAAAGAGATATTTCCTCTCCACTGGTCAGATCCATCTACCTAATCAAATGCAGGTAAGAAATAGGAGCAAGAGCCGGCCATTCAGCCCCTTGCACCTGTTCCATCATTCCATTGGAACATGGCTGATCTGATGCTCCTCACGTCCACTTTCCTGTCCCTTCCTTGTTACCCTCGATTTCCCTAATGATCAAGAATCTATTTAAGCCTTAAATATAGGCATGGTGGGATACATATCAAGTGGTAGGTTGGACTTGAAACCCTTCTGGCTTAGAGGTAGGGGCACTACCATCACAAGACTCTATTAATAGTGTTGGCTGCCTTTCAATCAGTGACCTTTCATGTGTTAGATGAACATAATAGGACTGCAGATACTGGAGATCAGAGTTGAAAGTGTGGTGCTGGAAAAGCGCAGCCGGTCAGGCAACATCCGAGGAGCAGGAGAGTCAATGTTTCAAGCATAAGCTCTTCATCGTGGGTGGCACGGTGGCACAGTGGTTAGCACTGCTGCCTCACAGCGCCTGAGACCCGGGTTCAATTCCCGACTCAGGCGACTGACTGTGTGGAGTTTGCACATTCTCCCCGTGTCTGCGTGGGTTTCCTCCGGGTGCTCCGGTTTCCTCCCACAGTCCAAAGATGTGCAGGTCAGGTGAATTGGCCGTGCTAAATTGCCCGTAGTGTTAGGTAAGGGGTAAATGTAGGGGAATGGGTGGGTTGCGCTTCGGCGGATCGGTGTGGACTTGTTGGGCCGAAGGGCCTGTTTCCACACTGTAATGTAATCTAATCTAATCAAGAACTTTCGGCAACCTGTTCAGGGATGTTATGACTTATCTCTGGAACAGGTGGGACCTAAACCCAGGCCTCCTCGTTCAGAGGTACATTTACTACCAGAGTGTTACAGGAGTCTCTATTACTTGCTCCAATATTTCTTCTTAATCACCCCGTAGAGCAGGTGGGCCTTGAACACATGCCTCCTGGTCAGAGGTAGGGGCACTATCACTGCACCATAAGAACATAAGGTGGCAATGATAACCAGGGTTCAATTCTGGCTCTTACCAAACCAACACAGTTCATCGAGTCATTGCTATCTTGTTGGCTATTTTCTGAAATCCCAGTTGATGACTTTTATTTAATAAAGATTTGATAAATGAGACAATTTCTTCCATGACTTTCTAGTTAACAAACAAACAAACAATAAATCTCTACATCATTTTTATTATTAGTGGGCTGGCCCTACCAAGTCTCTGACATGAAAGCAAAATGGTTTCAGGTTAAAGATGATCCCAACTGAAACAAAGATGATGTTTGAGAAACCATTTTCCCACAACGAGAAGATAGAGTGTGGAATGCACGGCCTACAATTGTGGTGGAGGAAGATTCAACTGACGTTTTCAAGAGGGGCATTGGATGACTATTTGGCTAGAGATTTTGTGCAGGGATAGAGGGAAAAAGGAAAGAGGTGGGTACCAGGAAATAGAGCCGGTACATGCACGATAGGCTGAATGGCCTCTTTCTGCGCTATATCAATTCTGCACCTTAATGTTGTGGTCCAACTCTGATTCCTCCTTTGATTCTTGACCACCACAGGAAGTCTGTGGAGATATTCACCTTACTGGTGGCCCATACCACACTGCAGTCCGGTGCAAAGACAGGTTTCATTTTCCTGTCCAAAGCCAGATTTTAAGACAAGCCTTTCAAATTGTTTCGTGATTCAAGGAGGAACATTCTCAACCCAAATTCACACACCCCTTAGCATTCTGCGTACATCGAAATATAACTGACTGGTCAGTTCTGTGGTGAGATTTAAACAAAATAAAAACAGATTTGCTTATCTTTAATGAACCCAGAATGTTCTAAAGCAGCTTACAACCAATCAAATATTTTGGAATTGACGCAAAAGTTTGCAGAATGCTGTAAATCTAAATTAAAACCAGAAAGTGCTAGAGAAGCTTGGAAGCGTCTGAGGAGACAGAAACAGAGTGTACGTTCTGAGTCTGGTTTGACTCTGCTTCAGACGATTTGAATTGTGGACACTGTACTAATGTAGGAAACACAACAGTCAACTTGTGCACAGCAATTTCCCATTTACAGCAATGAGATTAATGGCCAGATCGTTGGGTTTAGGTGCTGACTGAAGAATAAATGTTGGACACCAGCAAAAGCTCACCTGTTCTGCTTTGTGTTAGCATCTTGGGTTTTAGTCTGTTTGAGAGAACACAATATCCATGTCTATAGTGCTATCTCAGGCAAGTTAGCTCAGTTGGCTGACCAGGGGATATACATTGCTGAATGAAACTAATAGCATGGCTTTAATTCCTGCACTACCTGAGGTTTCAATGAAGGTATCTCCTTCACAATGTCTCCCCTCACCTGCCTAGTGACATTTAACACTCACCACCAGTCATATCTGTATCTAATGAAAGAAAAATCTAATGTCAATAGGACTGTGGTGGCTTTATAGAGTCATAGAGTCATAGAGATGTACAGCATGGAAACAGACCCTTCGGTCCAACCCATCCATGCCGACCAGATATCCCAACCCAGTCTAGTCCCACCTGCCAGCACCCGGCCCATATCCCTCCAAACCCTTCCTGTTCATATACCCATCCAAATACCTCTTAACTGTTGCAATTGTACCAGCCTCCACCACATCCTCTGGCAGCTCATTCCATACACGTACCACCCTCTGTGTGAAAAAGTTGCCCCTTAGGTCTCTTTCATATCTTTCTCCTCTCATCCTAAACCTATGCCCTCTAGTTCTGGACTCCCCGACCCCAGGGAAAAGACTTTGCCTATTTACCCTATCCATGCCCCTCATAATTTTGTAAACCTCTATAAGGTCACCCCTCAGCCTTTGACACTGTCAGGGAAAACAGCCCCAGCCTGTTCAGTCTCTTCCTATAGCTCAAATCCTCCAACCCTGGCAACATCTTTGGAAATCTTTTCTGAATCCTTTCTAGTTTCACAACATCTTTCCGATAGGAAGGAGACCAGAATTGCACGCAATATTCCAACAGTTGCCTAACCAATGTCCTGTATAGCCACAACATGACCTCCCAACTCCTGTACTCAATACGCTGACCAATAAAGGAAAGCATACCAAAGGCCTTCTTCACTATTCTATCTACCTGTGACTCCACTTTCAAGGAGCTATGAACCTGCACTCCAAGGTCTCTTTGTTCAGCAACACTCCCTAGGACCTTACCATTAAGTGTATAAGTCCTGCTAAGATTTGCTTTCCCAAAATGCAGTACCTCGCATTAAACTCCATCTGCCACTTTTCAGCCCATTGGCCCGTCTGGTCAAGATCCTGTTGTAATCTGAGGTAACCCTCTTCGCTGTCCACTACACCTCCAATTTTGGTGTCAAATGTATGTTTACTAATATCTGCAGCAAGGGCTCTCTTAATACTGCAGTGAAGCAGCAGCTCAAATTATATACAATATGTCCCTAAATAGCAACTGAGTTTGTTTCTGCAGGTATTGAGTGAAAGGTTCCTTGCAAATTAGCATACTGTTTCTAATACTTTCTTAGCTACAATGTTCATTGAAGTCCATGCTTATTATTTTTATTTAGTCAATTAAAGTTACAATAATTATGTTCCAATAAATGTCATATTTTATTCCATCTGCAATAACAGTATTAGCAGATGTCTGACATCTGATATTATACCAAATGTCATGCGCAGCTATTTTTAGAGTGGAACATTTTTACGCAATGTTCCACTGACCAAGTGAAGCTGTTAACAATGGAAATGCACATTTAGAACTTGAGGCAAGCACCAGCACATTATTACATCTTTAATAAATAGAAAATGCTGAAGAGAGCGTGTCTGGATTTGATTTGTTGCTCACAACAGGTGAAGCACTACCTGTATGTACAAGGTACAAAGGATTCTGAGCTGCAGGATTGCAATCAAAGCCTGTTATAAATAATGCTGTTTCTGTGTGGTACTGAGAGAGCTCCTGCTGGAGATATTGGTAAACATAAAGCCACCATTGCCTTGTGGACTATATACTTCTCTTACATTAGAGACAGATATGACGGGTGGTGGGTGTAACATGAAGGTCACTACGCCTCAGGCAGGCAAGGGAAGAGGTTGAGAAGGAGATACCTTCATTGCAACCTTAGCTAGTGCAGGAATTAAAGCCATGCTGTTAGTATCACTCAGTAATGTATATTCATTGGCCAGCCAACTGAGCTAACTTCCCCGAGATAGCATTATGCACAGGAATATTGTGTGGTATGGGCCATCAGTAAGGTGAATATCTCCACAGACTTCCTGTGGTGGTCAAGAATCAAAGGAGAAATCACAACATTCAGATGCAGAATTGATACAGTGCAGAAAGAGGCCATTCAGCCCATCGCACCCTTGTCTGTTCTATTTTCTCGTGCCAATCTCATGTTTCGCAAACCTGATTGAATTTTTTGAAGAGGTAACCGAAAAGATTGATGAGGTCAGAACGATAGATGTTGTTTATATGAATTTTAATAAAGTCTTTGACAAGTTTTGCATGGTGGACTAATTAATAAAATTTGATCACATGGGATTCAGGGAGAGCTTGCCAAATGGAGACAGATTTGGTTTGATGGCAGGTGATAGAGGGTGGCAGTAGAGGGTTTGTTTATTGGACTGGAGGCCTGTGACCAGCAATGTTTCACGGATTGGTACTGGGTCCACTTTTGTTTGTCATTTATATAAATAATTTGGATGAGAATTTAGGAGGCACGGTTAGTAAGATTGAGAGTGACACCAAAGTTGGTGATATAGTCGACAGTGAACAAGGTTATCTAAGATTACAAAGAGCTCTTGATCAATTGCATCAATGGGTTGAGAAGTGGCAGCTGGAGTTTAATTTTAGTAAATGTGAAGGATTGTATTTTTAGATTAGATTACATTACATTACAGTGTGGAAACAGGCCCTTCGGCCCACACCGACCCGCCGAAGCGCAACCCACCCATTCCCCTACCTTTACCCCTTACCTAACACTACGGGCAATCTAGCATGGCCAATTCACCTGACCTGCACATCTTTGGACTGTTGGAGGAAACCAGAGCACCCGGAGGAAACCCACGCAGACATGGGGAGAACGTGCAAACTCCACACAGTCAGTCGCCTGAGGCGGGAATTGAACCCGGGTCTCAGGCGCTGTGAGGCAGCAGTGCTAACCACTGTGTCACCGTGCCGCCCACTAATTTTGTTCAAACAAACAAGGGCATTATCCACTAATAATGTAGTGGATAATGTTGTAGAACAGAGAGACCTAAGGGTTCAGGTACATAATTCTTTGAAGTTTGTGTCAAAGTTAGACAGGGTGGTTAAGAAGGTGTTTAGCGCACTTGCCTTCATTGCTCAGACCATGAGTATAGGATATGCATGTCCTGTTGAGGTTGTACAGGACGTTGGAGAGGCATTTTCTGGAGTACTGTTATGGTTCTGCTTGCCCTGTTGAAGGAAAAGTATTACTAAACTGGAGACGGTTCAGAAAAGATTTACCAGGATGTTGCACGGGTTGGAGGGTTTGAGCTATAGGGAGAGGCTGAATAGGCTGGGGCTATTTTCCCTGGAGTGTTGGAGGCTGAAAGGTGACCTTAAAGAGGTTTATAAAATCATGAGGGGCACAGATAGGGTGAATAAGCACCTCTTTTCCCAGCAGTGGGGGAGACCAAAACATCTCACTTGCATTGTTCGCACATCACTTTAAATCTATGCCCACACATGCCTTTTTCCTTTCGGAGTGGGAACAGCTTCCCCTCTATCCAGTCTGGCGTTGATTTTGACAGTGGAGTTGATTGATTTGGACCTTCAGATCAAAAACACAATTTCTAAACTTATAGATCACACCAAAATGGGAGGGATGATCAATATTCGTTTTATTCGATGCTAAACTAATACTGTTGTTAGTACAGTTTGATAGTTACCCTTAGTATTCTGGATTGTGGGTTTTTACACTATGAACAATTTTGGGGTTCCTTTTGTAAGGAAAGCTATACTGGCATTGGAGGTGGTCCAGAGAAGTTTCACTCGGCTGACCCCGGGCATGGAGCGACTGTCTAGGAGGAGAGGTTGAGTAGATTGGGCCTGTTCTTGTTGGAATATTGAAGAATGAGAGGTGAATTTACTGAAACATACAAGATCTTTAGGGAATTTGACTGGGTAGATGCTGAATAGTTGTATCCCCTTGTGGGAGAGTTTAAGACCAGGGGGTATGATCTCAGAAAAGTTAAGACAAAGTTAAGGAGGAATCTGCAACAAAAACTGATGAATTCTGATCAAGAGTCATTGGACTCAAAATCTAAACTGTGTTTCTCTTTCCACAGATGCTGTCAGATCTGCTGAGTTTCTCCAGCAATTTCTGTTTTTGTTTCAGCTTCCCAACATCCACAGTTTTAATGAGGAGGAACTTCTCTCCGAGGCAAGTGAATCCATGAAATTCTTTACTACAGAGGGCTGTCGTGGCTAGTTCATTAAATATGTTCAAGTCTAATGAGTAAATAAAAATCAAGGGTTGTAGGGAAATGGCAGAACAGTGGAATTGAGGGTTATCAGATCAGCTATGACCTCATTGGGCAAACCTGATGGGCAGAATGGCCAACTGCTGTTCCTATGTCGAATCGTGTACCTCCTTTGTGTTATGAGCTATGCTGGCTCCTAGTCAAGCAAGACTTTGATTCTCAAATTCTCATCCTGGTTTCCACCTTTTCTACTTTTGTAATCTCCTCCAGTCCTTTCTCGGTGTCTACCTTGATCTCTTGAACATCCTGGATTTTAACCTTTACACAATCTGCAAAATCATGTCTTCAACAGTCAAGCCCCATCCCTATCTGCTCTTCCCCTCTAAATTTCTTTGCTCCTGTAAGATGTTCGATAAAATGTACATTTCTGAATTAGCCCTTGGCCTTCTGCACCAAAATTTGTTTGTGTGGCTGGACGTCACATTTTGAAAGGTGTTTTGGGGTGCTTTCTAACTCTTAAAGTAGATTACTTACAGTTTGGATACAGTCCCTTCGGCCCAACAAATCCACACCGACCCTCCAAAGAGCAACCCACCCAGACCCATTCCCCTACATTTACCCCTTCACCTAACACTATGGGCAATTTAGCATGGCCAATTCATCTGTCCTGCACATTTTTGGGCTGTGGGAGGAAACCGGAGCACCTGGAGGAAACCCACGCAGACACGGGGAGAATGTGCAAACTCTGGTGCTAGCGCTGGCGCTGTGAGGCAGCAGTGCTAACCACTGTGCCACCCACTGTGCCACTGTGCCGTACAACATACAAAAAAATCAAGGCACAAAATTGTTTGTCCTGACTCATTTGCCGGGTATCTCATGCCCTCTGCAATGCATTTGTTTGAGTTATTTTGTAATGCTGGCATTGAGAAGGGAAAATCTGGTAGATATTCCATAGACTGTAAACCTTTGTGAGAAGGTGGGGTTGGTTGTGAAGTGGAAAATCTAAATGTTAACCCAATGCAAAGTGCTTCCACAGTCGAATGATCTTTCAATCATATTAATTCTGGGCCCAATGTTGAATTCAATTCATGTTAAAAAAAAATTCAATGCATTTTTCATGTTATGATTGCTGGGTAAAATTAATCTATTATAGTATCCCATCAAAAAACCAATGAATAAAACATTTTTTTTGTGTCTCATCAGATGCTTAGATACCATACTGAATAAAAGACTCATCCCTTATGGGACAAAACCATCTGTGAGTCCTTAATAGGAACAGACACACGTGAGTAGGAATGAATTTGTCATCTTCTTTTGCTTACTGATATTGTGACATTTAACACAGAGAGACTATCACCAAAATGATGTTGCAGTTCCTCCCCCATCAAAGAAGTTATGACAATATTGAATAAATATATTAATGAGAACTGTCAGTTCTGAAACATCTAAATTGATCGCTTGATGTGTACCTTGGCCAGAGAGTATAACCCATAATAATTCAAATATCTGCTGGGTCTCAATCTGTCTCTTCCTGTCACTTACTGCTTCTCTTGAGTGAGGAGCTCCCTTCGTTAGTGATTTTTACAATTTCATTATAGAGTTAAATCAGTTACTGTGATCAGGCACATGAACATGGGAGACTCTGTATAATGCAATAGTTTGTGAATTACTCAAAAATTGTTCTTTACTGGAAGGAATGTTTCTTCTGTACACCAAGTGACGTGGAAAATGTTTTTACAAATGGACCTTGTTACCTTCGTGCAGAGAGGACTTTTGTTATTTACTTATTTGTGGGATGTGGGTGGCACTGGCAAGGCGAGTATTTATTGTCACTTTGTAATTCTCTTTGGGAAGATGTTGCAGAGGTGTCATTCTCAATCCTGGCCTTTCTTACAGTAAAGGCATGTCCCATAGTGCTGTTTCAGAAAGTAACGTGGTCCCAGACCTTTTTTTGATTTATTCACTTGTGCCATCTCCGGTTGGCCATTTTTTTCATTGCCTGGCCCTAGTTGCCCCTTGAGGAGGTGGGGGTGAGCTGCGTCCTTGAACCGCTGCAATCCATGTGCAGTAAGTAGCCCTCCTGATGCCCTTGGGGAGGGAATTCCAGGATTTTGACTCAGCCACACTGAAGGAATGGTGATATATTTCCAAGAGAGGATGGTGAGTGTCTTGGAGGGGAACTTGCAGGGACTGGTGTTCCCATGTACCTGCTGCCCTTGTCTTTTTCGATGGAAGTGGTCACACATTTGGAAGGTGCTGTCTAAAGATCTTTGGCGAATGTTTGCAGTGCATCTTGTAGATGGTACATATTGCTGTTGGTGAGCATTGATGGTGGAGGGAGCAGGATGTTTGGAGTTTTTCTGCAATTATTTTGTTGAGATCAGTGATATGTTCTACAGTGGATGGTAATCTCAATGATTGTACAATTTTTTTTCCATCAATCAGTCCAGGTATGTTATGACACATCTCTGGAGCAGATGGGATCTGACCCAAGGTCAGAAGTAGGGACTATACTGGAGGGTACTCCCTTAAATTTGAAAAGATTTTTAACTGAGATTGTTACAAACACTTCACTCAGGTTGATCAAGAAAAATAATTCCCTCTTCTTTTTATTCATTCACAGGATGTGGGTGTCACTGACTGGGCCAGCATTTATTGCCCATCCCTAACTGCCCAGAGGGCAGTTAAGAGTCAACCACATTGCTGTGGGTCTGGTGTCATCGGTAAGCGAGACCAGGTAAGGTTGGCAGATTTCCTTCCCTGAAGGATGTTAGTGAGCCAGAGACTTTTTTTCCCTCAACAATTGACAAATATTTCCTGGCTGTGTTTCGTAGACTTTTATTTCCAGAATTTTGATGAATTTGGATTCTGCCATCTGTCAGAGTAGGATTTGAACCCCTGTGTCCAGAGCATTATCCAGGGTCTCTGAATTAATAATCCAGCAATAATTTCACTAGGTCATTGCTTTCTGACCTCTGGTAGAGGGATCCAGAGGGAGAGGGTGTGGTCTGAACACTGGAAATCAATAATGACTTCCTGAAAAAATGGTGCATTTTTAAGATTGTGATCGATAGATTTACATTGAGTAAGAGAACCAAAGAATAAAGACGGAGAAACAGAGCTGGTGCAACAAATCTGGAGTGTACAGCAAGGCTCTCCCTCAGACTGATCCAACACTTGGAATCTTCCCTTCAGGATGCTTGCCGTCTGTGACCCCGTTTGAAAAATGGGCTGCTTTGTATCTAGGCTCAACCTTAGTCAGGGGAGTAGTTAACAGAGTCACCAGCTATCTCATTGGCCTGGTAAAGCATCCAGCCCTTGACAAGAAGCAGGAGTGTGAGAATTATTGAGGATATAGACATCATGGCAACTTCCAGGGTGTCTGGCACAGACTTACAAAATGACTTCTGATGATCACAGATCGCTTGTGCATTTTCTGTTGATAACGTCAACCATGTCCTAGTATAGTGCAAAGATTCTATGGTGTCTTGTACCTGTGGGGAAGACAGCCATATTGGAAAAGCTGGAATGCAGCACTGACCTTGTCTCAGAGAATCAGGGTGAAGTGGTGAGATCTGGCTTGGTAACAGCCTTCGTGCATGAGTGAGTTGGGAGATTGTATGCCACTCCCTGGTGGAGCCTCAGAAGCAGCCCATTGCATGAAATTTAAGAGCAGCTTGCACCTTGTTGACGATGGGATGGGATGGCCATCTCCTCCTTTTGGCTGTTCGGTAGCTGCTAGACCTGGGGTTTCCTGCCACATTTGGCCGGGCTGTATTTCCCTGTGTCTTTCCTGCATCTTAGCACCAGTGAGGGGAACTCCTGCTGTGGTGGGATCTATTGGTCTTGGTTCCAAGGAACCTGTGCGGGGAACCTCAGAAACAAAACAGCTCCTGAATAATCTGAGTCTCAGGCTTCACAAATGGCAGTTCAGTGTCAGCCTCGATTCAGTGGGACATGGAGGATCCAACAAGGAAAGCCATGGAAAGCCTCTAGATGAACCTTTGGCATTAGGTAACCCTATTCTGATAGATATCACACAAGCTGTGCCACACAAATGCAGTAGAATGTTGTTAGTGCAGTAAAATGACTGAAACTTTACCCCCTTCCTACTCCTCCATCCCCCCCCACCCAAAACTCCCTCAGAAAAGCAGCATTGTGCATCAGAACATAAGCTCCAATCCTTACAGTTCAAGGTGTGAAGAGAGCAGCTCCCCATTCCAATGCTGCCCAAGACTTTCGATTTTCGTGAAGTGTGGCTCATAGGTGGCACTTTGAAGGTCACCAGTGATTATTTCTATTCCCCAAAGATGACAATTTGTAAAGACCAATGGAACTTGTGACCAGAACTTGTATCTCACTTCATTGGTCACTGCCTGTGGATCGATTGATTGATTTATTTCTTGTCACATGTACTGTGAAAAGCTTTGTTTATGAGCAGTACAAGCAGATCAGAGTAAGCAAGGATGTACACATCAGAAAGACATAGATAGAGACATACAGGTTATATTGCACAGGGTGTGCAGTAGGAAAGATCAACATTAGCAAGATCAGCATTATTTGAGGCTAACGTGTCCATTCATCAGTCTAATTACAGTGGGGAAGAAGCTGTTCCTGAACCTGATGTGTGTGTTGGATATACAGTACAGACCTCCATGTGACAGCTATCTTTAAGCTGTTTGGTGTAAGTGCCTGATTAATGCACTTACCCCTTGAAAGGTCTCGTGTCACTCACAACTACAGCCTGTGTCCTCAAACAGAAAAATAAACCCTTCCTCCATCCACTCTGGGAATAGTTGCAGCCATTTTAAAATTTTCATTGTGAATTTATGATTTGGATGGAAAGCAGCACAGATCACACTTTTCCAAATAAATCACCTGCGCAGCCTGGTAATTCAGGCACTCCCTGAAACCTCCATGTTCCTTTCTTCCTGGCACTCCCTGTTGACACCATCACCATTGAACTTCCACATGTTCTTACACAAGTCTTGGATGGACACCCCTGATTGATGGATGACCCAGAACCAATGGGGAGCTGATGGCCTGCTGGCATTATTACTGCACTGTTAATCCAGAGACCCAGGTAATGTTCTGGGGAACCTGGGTTCAAATCCTACCATAGTAAATGGTGGAATTTGAATTCAATAATCTGTGCTTAAGATTCTAGTTGAAAAAACCCATCTGATTCATTAATGTCCTCTGGGTAAGGAAATCTGCTGTCCTTACCTGGTCTGGCCTACATGTGACTCCAGACCCACAGTAATGTGGTTGATTCTCAACTGCCCTCTGGGTAATTAGGGATGGACAATAAATAATGATCTAGCCAGTGATACCCACATCCTGTGAATGATTGAGAAAAGAACCTTTACTGATCTCTGTGTCAATCTTCACGTGACTGACTGTGACTCCCTGGACCAACAGGAATGCCATGTCTCAGTGACTGGATTGTAGTGTCATAGAATCCCTGACCATGACCACCCCAAGGCCCTGGACTAATACCAGATACTGCTCCAGACTGACTGCAGTCACACACTTGAGTGACTATAGTCCTCCCCAATTGATTTGACTGGGAATTACTTCCTGATGAAGAGCTCTGGCCTGAAACATTGATTCTCCTCCTCCTCGGATGCTGCCTGACCTATTATGCTTTTCCAGCAACACATTTTTCAGCTACTGTGCTTTACCAGCAACATACTCTTGACTCTGATCTCCAGCATCTACAGACCTCACTTTCTCCTGGGAGTTACTGCCCTGAGACTATCAGACAGGGCCACTTGATGGAAGTCTGGACACTGTGCTGGCTGGGCAAGGTGCTGGCACATGCTGTGGGTGCCATACAATAGCAATGACCAATCATTGCTGACAATGTTCAGAAGCTGCCTGGCTTTGTGTCTGTGCTAAACAGTTAGGCAACACGAACCACAATGAACATTTAAATTCTGAATGACTCAGCAAAACGCAAAGAGGCCAGGCAAGGGGCAGACAGTGCTGTGAGTGCCCATGTAGGTGCCAATGAAGGAACACTGAAAGTGCAAGCAAAGAAATCCTTAGGTAGACCCAGCTCTGACTCCTGTGGTGGGAGACTGTTCCCTGTGTGTTAAGGGAGCTAGCAGTGTCACAATGCAAGATGTCAGCTCAATCCAAAGTGCAAGCATTGAATTGGAGTACTGTGTTCCAATGGAGCCCACAATGCACCATGACAGTGGGGTGGGGCTGATGGGTTTCTGATGCCAACCGGCATGGATGGAAGAGGGTGGAGAGGCAGACCATAAGACATAAGAGCAGAAGTTAGGCCATTCAGCCCATCGAATCTGCTCTGCCATTCAATCTTGGCTGATAAGTGTCTCAACTCCATTCTCCCACTTTCTCCCCATAGCTCTTGATCCCCATGGTCACTCCTGTTGGTCCAATACATCCAGTCCAGGCAGTCACAGTGTGTCACTTGAGGATTGACAGCGAGATCAGTAAGGGTTCTTTTTTAAATTCATTCACAGGATGAGGGCATCTCTGGCTAGGCCAGCATTTAATTGTCCATCTCTAATTGCCCAGATGGCAGTTAAGGGTCAATCATATTGCTATGGAAATGGAGTCACATATAGGCAAGACCAGATAAGGATGGCAAATTTCTTTTTCTAAAGGACATTAGTGAATTAGATGGGTGGAAGTAATAGTTGCAGAGTACCCAGAGATGCTGGGAACTAGTAGCCATGATGGAGACCAAGAGGAGAAATCCCTGAGCTGGAACTGATAGATATCATCACTGCCGAGTGTCTCTCCAACGTCGAAGAGCATTGAGCTGCACAATGGCTTAGTGGTTAGCACTGCTGCCTCACGGGACCAGGGTTCAATTCCAGTTTCGGGCAACTGTCTGTGTGGAGTTTGCAAATTCTCCCCATGTCTGCATGGGCTTCCTCTGGGTGCTCTGGTTTCTTCCCATAATTGAAATATGTGCAGGTTAGGTGAGTTGGCCATGCTAAATTGCCCATGGTGTTCAGGGACGTGTAGGTTAGTTGCATTAGTCAGGGGTAAACATAGGGTAGGGAAATGAGTCTGGATGTGTTACTTTTCAGAGGGTTGGTGTGGACTTGTTGGGCTGAAGGGCCTGTTTCCACATTGTAGGGTTTCTATTTTATCAATGAGGTGAGATTAGGTACTAATGAGATACAAAGTCATGCAAATAGGCCTTTTGCCATTCACTAGCGAGATTCACAAATTCTGTGTGGAAAATATGACTTCCTTTTTTAAAACATTGAGAATCTAAATTTTCATATTTTCCCAACTGACTCATCAAGAGCCCACATTATGTTTCGGGGCTGGAAGATTTAACTTCAAGTCAAAAGGTGGAGCAAACATGGCCACCAGAGGGAGCTGAAAAACACTTGAATT
Organism: Chiloscyllium plagiosum; assembly: GCF_037043375.1. Classification (NCBI taxonomy): domain Eukaryota; kingdom Metazoa; phylum Chordata; class Chondrichthyes; order Orectolobiformes; family Hemiscylliidae; genus Chiloscyllium; species Chiloscyllium plagiosum. The sequence goes on from NW_028270161.1 coordinate 7,546,829, forward strand.
TTAACTTTTTAAAATTGTCACTACGGCCTTTTAATGTTTAATGAAGAGAAAATTGAATGAAAATACAAAGGCTGGAATTCTGACATAAAAACATAAAATTATCTTGTTAGGAAGGCCATCATGCTATCAAATTATTACAAAGACATTTCTTTTAATGACAACTTCAGTCTTTAAAATCTAGTATTCATGCCAACCTGCATTAATTATCTTAATTAGAAAATTAAACTGTTTTAACAGCTAATATTTGTACAAAAGAAAAGTTATTGATATTTCAGTGTGTATCATCTGACTACTTTTAGAAAGATAAATTTAAGCGACTGTATCAACCTTACACTGTGTGAATTGTCAATTTAAATGTTAGAATCCCTATAGTGTGGAAACAGACCATTCGGCCCAACAAGTCCACACTGACCCTCTGAAGGGCATCCCACCCAGACCCATTCCCCTACCCTATTACTCTACATTTGCCCCTGACTAATGCACCCAACTGACACATCCCTGAAAGCTATGGGACAAGGTCTGTCCTCATCACTGAAGTTTCTCATTCCTGGAACCATTCATGTAAATCATTTCGTCCCTCTCTTGAATGCAGAAACATCTTTCTTATAATGTGGCACCCACAACTGTACACAGTACCCCAGCTGAATCAGCAAGTATCTTATACAAAAGCTCAACACCACTTCCTCGCTCTTGTCACTATGAATAAAATTGTGCAGACTCTATGCTTTATTAACTGCACTCTCCATCTGCCTAACACCTTCAATGATCCATGCTCACCTACTCCCAGATCCGTCTGCACCTCACCCCCTTTAGAATTGTACCCGCTATTTCATATTCTTTTAGTGTTCTCCCAGCTCAAGTGGATCACCTCACACTTCTCTGCATTGAACTTCATCTGCCATCTATCTACCTATCTACCAACTTTAAACGTCCTTTCGGAGTTTCACACTGTCCTCCTCATGGTTTATAATTCTTTCAAGTTTTGTGTCATCTTCAAATTCTTAAATTGCCCCTGCTCACCAAGATCCAGGACACTAATACATATCGGAAAAAGTGAAGGTTTCACTAGTAACTCCTGGAGGACTTAGCTATGATCTTTCCTCCAGCCCGGAAAATATCCGTTACTTGGTGCCTCCTCAAACTCAGTCAATTTTGCATCCAGCTTGTTATTGTCCCTTTTATATTGTGGGCTATAACCTTCCTCACAGGACCACTGCATGGCACTGCAAGAAACACCTCGTGGAAACCCATGTACATCACATCAACATTGTTACTCGCATCAAGCCCCTCTGTTACCTCTTCAAAGACCTTCAGCAAATTCGTTTTAAGCAGGATCTTAGAATAGAAGAGATAGAAAGAAGGACCGGTTTCAGAAGGAAGTTTCTGTGTCGTGTTATAATAAATTTCATGTAAATGACAATGATATAACTGATCACATGACTGACCTTAGTAAGAGAGAAGACACAAGTCTAGACTGAGCATGTGAACAGAGAGGTCTCAGACACTACACCAGTGAGGGGCATCACAGTGCCTCAGTGGTTAGCACTGCTACCTCACAGCGCCAGGGACCCGGGTTTGATTCCAGCCTTGGAAGACTATCTATGTGGAGTTTGCACATTCTCTCTGTGTCTGTGTGGGTTTCCTCCGGGTGCTCCAGTTTCCTCTCACAGTCCAAAGATGTGCAGGTTAGGTGAACTGGCCATGCTAAATTGTGTTCAGGGATGTGCAGGCTAGATGTATTAGTCAGGGGTAAATGTAAAGTAATAGGGTAGGGGAATTCAAAGTTTGTGAGAAGATTTGTAGCTCGGGTGCTCGTTGTTGTGGTTCTGTTCGCCGAGCTGGGGATTCGTGTTGCAGACTGTCGTCCCCTGTCTAGGTGACATCCTCAGTGCTTGGGAGCTTCTTGTGAAGTGCTTTTGTGTTGTTTCCTCTGGCATTTATAGTGGTTTGTCTCTGTCGCTTCCGGTTGTCAGCTCCAGCTGTCCGCTGTAGTGGCCGGTATATTGGGTCCAGGTCAATGTGTTTGTTGATAGAATCTGTGGATGAGTGCCATGCCTCTAGGAATTCCCTGGCTGTTCTCTGTTTGGCTTGACCTATAATAGTAGTGTTGTCCCAGTCGAATTCATGTTGCTTGTCATCATAGAATCCCTATAGCGTGTCATTTTGTGGCTAGTTGGTGTTCATGGATGCGGATCATTCGCGCTCTTCCTGTTTGTCTATGTAGTGTTTTGTGCAGTCCTTGCATGGAATTTTGTACACTATGTTGGCTTTGCTCATACTGGGTATCGGGTCCTTCGTCCTGGTGAGTTGTCTGAGAGTGGCTGTTGGTTTGCATGCTGTTATGAATCCTAGTGGTCATAGTAGTCTGGCTGTCAGTTCAGAAATGCTCTTGATGTATGGTAACATGGCTAGTCCTTTGGGTTGCGGCATGTCCTCATTCCATTGTCTTTCCCTTAGGCATCTGTTAATGAAATTGTGGGGGTATCCGTTTTTGGCGAATACATTTTTGAGGTGTTCTTCTTCCTCTTTTTGCAGTTCAGGTGTGCTGCAGCCCTTTGAATAGTGTCTTGATGCAACTTCTTGGGGAATGGGTTTGGGTGGGATGCTCTTCAGAGGGTCGGTGTGAACTTGTTGGGCCTAAGGGCCTGTTTCTACACAGTAGGGATTCTATGATGAGAGGTCTGTTTGATAACCACCATGTACGCTTGGAATTGAAGAGCTTTCCTTCGAGATAAGGAGCAAACAGCCACAGGGGTAGTGCCTGGACAAACAAAAACATCACAGGATGCTCCACACTGAGATCTCAATGTGCAGGGAACAGTTTTTAGATTAGATTACTTACAGTGTGGAAACAGGCCCTTCGGCCCAACAAGTCCGCACCAACCCGCCGAAACGTAACCCACCCAGACCCATTCCCCTACATTTACCCCTTACCTAACACTACGGGCAATTTAGCTTGGCCAATTCACCTGACCTGCACATCTTTGGATTGTGGGAGGAAACCAGAGCACCCGGAGGAAACCCACGCAGACACTGGGAGAATGTGCAAACTCAACCAGGGAGTCGCCTGAGGCGGGAATTGAACCCGGGTCTCTGGCGCTATGAGGCAGCCAAATGGGAGTGAGCTGGCTGAAAGCACGACCATTGCAGGCCCAGTGGCCTGAACTGCCTTCTTCTGCACAGTAATCATTCCGTGATTCTGTGGTGGAGCAACGAAGGGAAAGTCAGTCAAAAGAAGAGTTTGCAGCGGTGTTAGTGTGGGAGGAGATTACAGAGATAGCAAAAGGCGAGACCTTTGAGAGATTTCAAGAAAACATTGAAAATTTTATACCTGAGCTTTTGCTAGGCCAGAACACAATGTCGATCAATGCAGGCAAGGCTGGTTGGCAGGGAAGGACTTGGTGTAGGTTAGGAGATAACATTAGGAGATAAATGAACTGATATTGGCAGAGGATACAGAACGGAACACCACCATGAAGAGGTCTGCAAGCTGCAAGGCTAGGATGAGTATTTCAATGTCAGATGGGCTGAGGTAGGAATAGAGGTGTCTACACAGAGCAGATGGTGCCTGTTAGTCCCGGAAAGCGTGAACTGACATTAACAGATAAGCTCCGCCGAGGCTATAAAGGAATGTTCCTGGGAGGAGTTAACTAATTTTGTTTGGTTTCAGTGCTGCTATACCAATTGTAAATTCTAATATTAACACAGCTAACAGTAATGGGCACTTACATTTAAGTCAAGCCTAATGTCGCGGGCCCCATATCTCAGGAAGGATGCACTGGCCCTGGAGTGTGTTCAGAGGAGATTCACGAGAATGGTCTCAGGAATGAAAAGCTTAACATATGAGGAACGTTTGAGGATTCTGGGTCTATACTCGATGGAGTTTAGAAGGATGAAGGGGATTTAATTGAAACTTACAGAATACTGAATGGCCTGGACAGAGTAGATGTTGGGAAGATGTTTCCATTGGTAGGAGAGATTAGGACTTGAGGGCACAGCCTTAGAGTAAAGGGAAGACCTTTTAGAATGGAGATAAGGAGAAACTTCTTCAGCCAGAGAGTGGTGAACCTATGGAATTCACTGCCACAGGAGGCTGTAGAAGCCACTATATTTAAGATAGTTACATTCTTGAGTATCAAGGGGACCAAGGGTTACAGGAAGAAACTGAGAGAATGGGTTTGAGAAACTTATCAGCCATGATAGAATGGTGGAGCAGACTTGATGGGCTGAATGGCCTAATTTCTGCTCCTATGTCTTAGGGTCTTATGGTTGTCTCAGGGATCTCAAAACAAATGTTGAGTGCTATGTAATAAATCTTTACTGATTATCCAGTTTGAGACCATCTTTTGCTGAAGATCTCATCTTTCCCTGTTTGGCATCAGTCATTGAGACAAATGCCAATATGAAGGATTGTGGCAATGAATCAGCTCAAAGCATCTCAAATGTTCCAGTGAGCATGATGATAGTATATTCTGTGCTGACAGATTTTGCCATAGATACCAGAGATGATTTAAATTTGGAAACTCCAAAGAGGTGGATTGGTTCACTGGTGTGGCAACAAAGATTGTGGAGATGTTTGGATGGACTATCAGAGAGTGTGGAAGTGTTTGATTGGACTGTCAGAGAGTGTGGAGGTGTTTGATTGGACTGTCAGAGATTGTGGAGGAGTTTGATTGGACTATTAGAGATTGTGGAGATGTTTGATTGGACTGTCAGAGATTGTGGAGATGTTTGCTTGGACTATCAGAGAGTGTGGAGGTGTTTGATTGGACTATTAGAGATTGTGGAGATGTTTGGTTGGACTATCAGAGAGTGTGGAGGTGTTTGATTGGACTATCAGAGAGTGTGGAGGTGTTTGATTGGACTATCAGAGAGTGTGGAGGTGTTTGGTTGGACTATCAGAGAGTGTGGAGGTGTTTGATTGGACTATCAGAGAGTGTGGAGGTGTTTGGTTGGACTGTCAGAGAGTGTGGAGGTGTTTGATTGGACGATCAGAGAGTGTGGAGGTGTTTGCTTGGACGATCAGAGACTGTGGAGGTGTTTGATTGGACGATCAGAGACTGTGGAGGTGTTTGATTGGACGATCAGAGACTGTGGAGGTGTTTGATTGTACTATCAGAGATTGTGGAGGTGTTTGATTGGACTGTCAGAGATTGTGGAGGTGTTTGATTGGACTGTCAGAGAGTGTGGAAGTGTTTGATTGGACTATCAGAGACTGTGGAGGTGTTTGATTGGACTATCAGAGAGTGTGGAAGTGTTTGATTGGACTATCAGAGATTGTGGAGGTGTTTGATTGGACTATCAGAGAGTGTGGAAGTGTTTGAATGGACTATCAGAGAGTGTGGAGGTGTTTGATTGGACTGTCGGAGAGTGTGGAGGTGTTTGATTGGACTGTCAGAGAGTGTGGAAATGTTTGATTGGACTATCAGAGAGTGTGGAGGTGTTTGATTGGATGATCAGAGACTGTGGAGGTGTTTGATTGGACTGTCAGAGAGTGTGGAAGTGTTTGATTGGACTATCAGAGAGTGTGGAGGTATTTGATTGGACTGTCAGAGAGTGTGGAGGTGTTTGATTGGACTATCAGAGATTGTGGAGGTGTTTGATTGGACTGTCAGAGAGTGTGGAGGTGTTTGATTGGACTATCAGAGATTGTGGAGGTGTTTGATTGGATGATCAGAGACTGTGGAGGTGTTTGATTGGACTGTCAGAGAGTGTGGAAGTGTTTGATTGGACTATCAGAGAGTGTGGAGGTATTTGATTGGATGATCAGAGACTGTGGAGGTGTTTGATTGGACTGTCAGAGAGTGTGGAAGTGTTTGATTGGACTATCAGAGAGTGTGGAGGTATTTGATTGGACTGTCAGAGAGTGTGGAGGTGTTTGATTGGACTATCAGAGATTGTGGAGGTGTTTGATTGGACTGTCAGAGAGTGTGGAGGTGTTTGATTGGACTATCAGAGAGTGTGGAGGTGTTTGGTTCGGGCTGGGAAGTGATGAAGGTTTGGTTGGTGATGATGATAGCTTTGGTCTTGCAGCACGATGTTGAAAGCTGAAACCTAGATGTTGGATGAGCAGTTGGGCAAAACAATTAAAAGTAGAATGATTTAAAATAAAATCGTTTTGGGACACAGTTATCACTGGCTGAGCCAGCATTTACTGTCCATCCCTAATTGCCCGGAGGCCAGTTAAGAATCAATCACATAGCTGTGGGTCTGGAGTCGCATGTAGGCCAGAACAGGTAAGTGAACCAGGTGGATTTTCATGACAAGTGGTCGCAGATATACAGTCACTGTTAGACCAGCTTTTTATTTCAGATTTTTAACTGAAAACAAATTTTACCAAACGCGAGGGTGAGATTTGAGCCCATGTCGCCAAAACGCTAGCCTGGGTTCTGGATTACTAGTCCAGTGACTGGAATGCTGTAACAACATTATGGAGACCCAAATGCTGAAGGGACAATGTTTGTGAAAATTTGAGATAAATGATCACATTGAGAAGGCTACAATGTTATCAGATGATTACAAAGATTCTGATATAATTCATTACGATTGTTGTCATCTTCCAGCAGCTCGTATGAATTATTTGAGTTTGAGTTATTTGATTTATTTTTTGTCACGTGTACTTTATTATAAAACACAGGGAGAAATGTTGTATAGTGTTGCCACCTTAAAACACAAAAATAAGCCACAGAATGTAAAGGTACAAGAATAAAGAAAAGCTTTACAGTCCTTGTTGAGTGTTACAAAGTGGAGGTCAAACCCTTCCAGAAACTACCCCAGGAAAGCTCACCTAGCCTTATTACCTGCTAAAAGTGTGAGTACATGAAAGAAAACCCCTGATTTCCACTGTTTAAAGAACAAAACAACAATTTATTTTCCTAACGCGAACGGCGAACACTAAATAAAATCTGTTAACAAACATGAGTCCCTTGTTTCTTAACTAATCACTGTCTGACCCCAACTCTATTAAACTGCTGTTCCAGTAACACAATTATTAAACATTATATTAACCTAATCTTTCAACGTCCATACAGCCTCTTGTGCTGTCTTCCTTCCGAACTTCTGATTCTGCTATCTTCTCTCTGTGTCATCTTCTTACTTTTTACTGCGAGTATTTTTAACAATCGAATGCCTTGGTACCTTCTAAATCGATGGTGCTTTTTTAGAAATGTCTTTTGAGAGCAAGATGTTTATTTATTTGGTTGGCTCTGACTAATTTTGAAAATGCCCTTCCTTTTACATCTCCAAGACCTGTACCCTCTCATTGGTCCAATGTTGTCAATACAATCAAATTCAAATTCAATTGGACTTAGGTACCCTGGGCATATCCTTGCCAATGTAGACACCACAGATGCTGCTGGGTATCACTCCTGCCCTGACATCACCGGGAACTCAAACTTGCTTCCATCACCACTGCAATGAGCCCGCACTGGCCCCACTCAAGTTCACACAGGGTATACTCGAGTCCGCACTGGCCCCACTCAAGTTCACACAGGGTATACTTGAGTCCACACTGGGCCCACTCAAGTTCACACAGGGTATACTTGAGTCCACACTGGGCCCACTCAAGTTCACACAGGGTATACTCGAGTCCGCACTGGGCCCACTCGAGTTCTGCACTGGGTCTACTCGAGTCCACATTGGGCCCACTTTGGTCCGTGCTGGGCCCACTCGAGTCCACGCAGTGCCCACTCGAGTACGTGCTGGGCCCACTCGAGTCTGCGCTGGGCCCACTCATGTACGTGCTGGGCCCACTCGAGTCTGCGCTGGGCCCACTCATGTACGTGCTGGGCCCACTCGAGTCTGCGCTGAGCCCACTCGAGTCTATGCTGGACCCACTCGAGTTTGCGTGGGGCCCACTCGAGTCTGCGCTGGGCCCACTCGAGTCTGCGCTGGGCCCACTCGAGTCTGCGCTGGGCCCACCCGAGTCTGCGCTGGGCCCACCCGAGTTTGCGCTGGGCCCGCTCGAGTCCGTGCTGGGCCCACTTGAGTCCGTGCTGTGCCCACCCGAGTCCGCGCTGGGCCCACTCGAGTCTGCACTGGGCCCACTCGAGTCCGCACTGGGCCCACTCGAGTCTGCGCTGGGCCCACTCGAGTCTGCGCTGGGCCCACCCGAGTCTGCGCTGGGCCCACCCGAGTTTGCGCTGGGCCCGCTCGAGTCCGTGCTGGGCCCACTTGAGTCCGTGTTGAGCCCACTCGAGTCTGCGCTGGGCCCACTCGAGTCTGCGCTGGGCCCACTCGAGTCTGCGCTGGGCCCACTCGAGTCTGCGCTGGGCCCACCCGAGTTTGCGCTGGGCCCACTCGAGTCCGCGGTGGGCCTACTCGAGTCTGCGCTGGGCCCACCCGAGTCTGCGCTGGGCCCACTCGTGTCTGTGTTCGGCCCACTCAAATCCATGCTGGGCCCACTCGAGTCCATGCTGTGCCTACCCGAGTCTGTGTTGGTCTGACTCAAGTCCGTTCTTTGCCTACCCAAGTCCGTGCTAGCCCCACTCGAGTTCACGCAGGACCCACTCAAGTTGGTGCTGAGCCTACTTGAGTCCATGCTGGGCCCACTCGAGTCTATGCTGGGCCCGGTCATTGACTGCCACAGGTCTGCTCCGGGCCTATTTGCCACCGCCAGTACCATCGCAGCGACCAACAAAAGATAAATGAAATAAATGAGGAAAAGTGAAAAAAACCCAGAAAAAACCCCAAAAGGAATGAAAACAAAATCAGACAGAGTGTACAAACCCTGGGCTCAGATGTCCTACTCCACTGCCATCTTACTGGAGATATTACTAATTGCCTTAATTGATAAGCCAAACAATTTCATTACCAGATGAAGAAATCGTTCAGAGCAGGGGTTTAAACAAAGGTTGAAATAATTGAAATAATCACATAATGTGCCTTCAGCTGCTCTTTTAACTCTGACTAACAGACACCTAAATGACTGATGAACATGTTACTCATGTTTACACAGATATCCCACTCAGTCAGCCCTTTCTTGTTTTTTTAATTTCCTGGAACTATTGGTATTTATCTGACCAGAAAGAAAAAGTAATCTTATTTATTGCGAACTCCTAACATGCTTGTAACACTAAGGTGAAAACACAGCCCATATTAAAACTACAGTACATAAAATTGATTAAGATTTCTCAGGAAGACTGTTAATAGACCATAAGCCCACAGATGATAGGAGTCAAAAGAGACATTCGGCCCATTAAATCTGCTCCACCATTCAATGAGATCGTGGGCGATCTGATAATCCTGATCTTCACTTGCCTGCATTTTCCCCATAACACTCGATTCCCTCACTGATTGAAAATTTGGTTGTGTCGGTTTTAGATATGTGCAAGTTCATTTGTTCTCTCAAAATGCTGTGACCTCCTGAAACTAGACGATGTATGTCTGTGTTTGAAAGACAACGTCAATATTCGTATCATCGTGATTCTCACAGACTGAGACAGAAAATAAAATGCTGTTCTCTCTCGTAATTTACTCTTGCCTATGGTGATGGTGTTGAATGATCTGATTCCACAGTGTCCATATTTTGTCCACATACTTGTTCCTCAGTTGTGGGTGGGTGGACAATTAAAGTCAGCAGGATGTTTAATAGTGAGGAGCATGCTACAGACGTGTTTGATCCTGTCAATGAGTTTAAAATCCTGGGAATTCCCTCCACTAAGGACATGATGGTCTACCTACAGCACATGGACTGCGGCTCTTCAAGGTGTCAGAAGTCACACAACACCAAGATATATTCCAACAGGTTTATTTGAAATCACAAGCTTTCAGAGCGCTGCTCCTTCATCAGGTGAAGTGACGTCACCTTTCAAATAAACCTGTTGGACTATCACCTGGTGTCGTGTAATCTCTGACCTTGTCCACCCCATTCCAACACTGACACCTCCACATCACTGTTCAAGAAGGCAGCTCGCCTTTATCTTCTCAAGGGACGGGCGATAAATACTAGCCCAGCCAGCGACCCCTGTCCCAAAAGTGAACAAAAGAAAAAGAGCAATTCAGTAGGAAGTAAAACACCCTGATGAAAGCCTGACTGAACGTCCCTCTCTTCCTGCCAATTAAAGATGCTAAAGTCAACTATCTGTCTCATATGGTGTCCCTGCCCTCAAACAGAATGACAGAAATATTATGATGCAGAACGAGGCCATTCAGTCTATGTGACTGTTCAGATGAGCATCATTAACTGCTGCCAGTATCCTGCTTTCTCCTCTCCTCTTGCACGTGATTTCTAACCAAATAATCTCTCTTGAACATCTCGATTACCACCACACTTCCAGGCAGTGCATTCCACAGACTAAACCGTGGAGCATTGAGCCATCCATCTCCTTTAGATCTTGGCAACATGGATAAAGAGATTAGGATAAATCTTCATAACACTATAAGATAAAAACATCACCATGCCGTTTGTATGGTAGATACATGTGTTTCCTACAGCTTTATTTAATGTGCGTATTGCATTGCTCAACTGCAAACATCGGGTCACTTTTCAACTTAGCGACAAAAAATAACTTTGGGTCTTTTCAAAATTAATTGATATTTGTTCGAATTTTCTGCTTGCCATTTTGAGTGTTATTTATCCCTGCATTGATCGACCGAATCAAATTCCATTCTGGTGAAAAGTCATTGCCATCAGACATCAAGCATGGGCAGAATTTTCCCATTTCCAATTAAAACGCTTTGTCGAGTGAGGCTCTGACGTTTCTCAGTCTGCCCTCTGCTCTCATTATTGGTGTGGCCAGGTCCCACGGTGCCTTTCGGGCCCAGAGGGCCAGTACCATTGGCTGCCGACGCCATGTTAAAAACTCAGCTGCAGACCACTTCAGGCACCATCAGCCAGGAATGAACATTCACACTGTGATGCTTGAGCCTCTCTACAATCACAAAATGGGCCCAGAGGAAAAGGAAGCTTGCTGCCCTGCTTTGCTGACAGGGACCATGTTGTTGAACGGGGCTTTTGGGGGGGACAACAGTCCGTTCTCCAGTTGATGGCCACAGGAGGTCATGCCAAGCCAGACCAGGGACTGATTCCAGCTCAGGTCGCTGCTGTGTGAAATGGGACACTCACTCCAGCAGAGCAGGAAGAAGTTCTGCTGCCTGCAAGGGTAGGTGCTACTATTATAAGGGCAACTAGGTACTGGCAATAAATGCTGGCCAGCCAGGGACACTCACATCCCATTGAATTACAAAATACCTTCTCTGGGTATGCCCGAAACGTCGATTCTCCTGCTCCTTGGATGCTGTCGGACCAGCTGTGCTTTCCAGCAGTACACTTTTTGTCTCTGGATTAATAGTCCAGCGATAACACCAGTAGACCATCACCTCCCCTGGCGTGCAGCATTCCAAATCAATGGCTCTCATCCTGCTCATCCTTCCAAACCATTAACCCCTTCCTGCCCTCACTCACTCACAAGGGTGACCTCCACACTGCTCCTGCTCATGCCTTACCACGAGCTGTTCTTTCGTCAGCCCCAACCATCCCTTTGTCTCTGCAGGGAAACTGGGCCCAACTCCAGCCTGATGTGTGGTGCTGGAAAAGCACAGCAGGTCAGGCAGCATCTGAGAAGCAGGAGAATTAACGTGTCGGGCAAAAGTCTTCCATTAGGAATGAGGCTGGAAGCCTCGGGGGTGGCGAAATAAATGGGAGGGGGGTGGAGCTGGGGGTAAGGTTGCTGAGAGTGCAATAGGTGGATGGAGGTGGGGGTAGAGGTGATAGGTTGGAGGGGAGAGTGGAGCAGATAGGTGGGAAGGAAGATGGACAGGTGGGACAGGTCATGAGGGAGGTGCCGAGTTGGAAGGTTGGAACTAGGAAAAAGGTGGGGGGAGGGGAAATGAGGAAACTGGTGGAATCCACATTGATACCATGGTGTTGGAGGGTCCCGAGACAGAAGGTGAGGTGCTCTTACTCCAGGCACCAGGTGGTAAGGGAGTAGTGATGGAGGAGGCCCAGGATGTGCATATCCTCAGCAGAGTGGGAGGGGGAGTTGAAGTGTTTGGTCACGGGGCGGTGGGGTTGGTTGGTGCGGGTGTCCCGGAGATGTTCTGTGAAGTACTCTGCGAGGAGGCGTCCTGTCTCCCCAATGTAGAGGAGACCACATCAGGAGCAATGGACACAGTAAATGACATGGGTGGATGTGCAGGTGAAACTTTGATGGATGTGGAAGGCTGGCCCACTCAAGTCCGTGCTTGACCTGTATGTGGAAGGGGGGAGGGGTGGGTGCAGGTTTTGTGATTCCTGTGGTGGCAAAGGAAGGTGCAGGGAGGGGAGGGTGGGTTGGTGGGGGACGTGGACCTGGCGAGGGAGTCGCAGAGGGAATGGTCTTTACAGAAAGCGGATAGGGTTGAGGAAGGAAATATATCTCTGGTGGTAGGGTCTGTTTGTAGGTGGTGGAAATGGCAGAGGATGATGTGATGTATATGGAAGTTGGTGGTGTGGAAGGTGAGGACCTGAGGATTTCTGTCCTTGTTGTAGGGGTGGGGCTCGAGGGCAGAGGTGCAGAAAGTGGATGAGATGCACTGGAGGGCATCATCAACTACGTGAGAGGGGAAATCACTGTCTTTAAAGAAGGAAGCTATCTGGTGTGTTCTATGGTGGAACAGTCCCCCTGGGAGCAGATGTGGCGGAGGCGGAGGAATTGGGAGTAAGGAATAGCGTTTTTGCAGAAGGCAGGGAGGGACAGGGTGTAGTCCAGGTAGTTGGTCACTGTTGATGGAGATGGAGACATCCAGGAAGGGGAAGGAGATGTCTGAGATGGTCCAAGTAAATTTCAGGTTGGGGTGGAATATGTTGGTGAAGGTGATGAAGTGCTCAACCTCCTCGTGGGAGCACGAGGTGGAGCTAATGCAGTCATCAATGTAGCGCAGGAAAAGGTGGGGAGTGATATCAGTGTAACTACGGAAGATGGACTGTTCCATGTAGCTGACCAAGAGACAGTCATAGCTGGGGCCCATGTGGGTGCTTATGGCTACCCCTTTCATCTGGAGGAAGTGGGAGGATTCGAAGGAGAAACTGTTGGGGAGAAATTGAGGGTCTGGGAGCTAGGAGACATATAAGATAATCAGAGGGTTATATAGGTCGGACAGTGAGAGCCCTTTTCCTCAGATGGTGATGGCTAGCATGAGGGGACATAGCTTTAAGTTGAGGGATGATAGATATAGGACAGATGTCAGAGGTAGTTTCTTTACACAGAGAGTATTAGATGCATGGAACACACTGCTTGCAGCAGTAGTATACTTGCCAAATTTAAGGACATTTAAATGCTCATTGGATAGGCATATGGGCAAGAATGAAATAGTGTAGGTTAGATGGGCTTCAGATTGGTTTTACAGGTCGGTGCAACATTGAGGGCTGAAGGGCCTGTTATTTGCTGTAATGTTCTATGTTCTATGTTATAAGGATTACACCCAAAACGTTGACTTCTCCACTTCTGCTGCCTGGCTTGCTGTGTTCCTCCAACCTCCTGCCTGTCCAACTCAGAACCTGTAAAAACTGGACTTTGCTGAGGTGAGACTGTGGATGTGAATGCAAGCCAGTAAACATCTTGCTGCTCACTAGGTGAGAATCCCGTCTCACCGTGCAAGACTGTGGAAAGTAGGAATCCTTGCTCCTGACATTGGGAATTTCACACAATTCACTCAACTCTCTCACCAGTTGCGCACATTGTTCAGGGGCTGGGAAGGCCTTGACTTCTGCTTCTCTCTCCTCAGGTGCTGCCTGCGTACAGGTGCCCCTCACCCCATACCACGGGGGCTACATTCCAAGACATACCGCGGATGTCCAAATTCATGGAAAATTGTGGATCCATTCATTTAAATGGGAAATTTACCTCCCCGGCAGCCCCCGGGTTCCAGGTTCTGGAAATTTCCATGTAATATTTTCGGGCTGTGGCAAACTGTGGATAACTGAAACCTGGTAAGCCTATTCTGCAGATACAGTGGCTGCCCTATAATCTGTTTATTGCTGGAAAAGGATCAGCCTTCAGAATGAACTCGATTCATAGTTTCATTGGTGGCCACTTCTGAAGACAGTTGAGAGTTAACCATGTTGCTGCAGGTCCATAATACCATAAGATATAGGAGTGGGAGCAGGCCATTCAGCCCCTCCAGCCTGCTTCACCTTTCAAAAGGATCATGGCTGTTCTGCCACTTGTCAAGGCAACTTCCCTGCATTGACTGCATATCTGTCAGACTAGATAAGTATGACAGATTTTCTTGCCCTAAAAAACATGAGTAAATGGGTTTCAATAACACACAGTGGGGCCTCATGGTCAACATTTTACTGATACAAGGTTTTTAATTCATCATGGCTATCGTGGGACTTGAATTCACGTCTTTGGGTTCAATAACACAATGTTTATGAAGGTTTCTCACTGATTCTGCAGAGTTCTGTGATCGTTACTAACCAGTGATTGGAGATTGTATCACGGTGCCAGTAGTATTATAGGGTGGTGAGGGCAGATTGGGAGTAAGTGTGTTTCTCTGTGATATACATATGAACTGTTATCCACAGTTATCAGACACACTCAAAGTCACGACCATGACTGTGTTCAGTTCTGGTTTTGTTGCGAGGGTTTTCGGAGAACTGAAAACCAGCTCTTGAAACCGAGATATCAACAGCTTCAGGTTCATTTCCTCAGCTTCCCTTTTCCAGAATAATAAACAGGAAGTTGACTGGTCCATGTTGGTTTCTACAAATTTACTTACATTGACAGAAAGAATTTAAAAATCCAGGCGATTGAACTGGTCCAATCCGAACAATTAACACCCCCATTATCTTTCCTCTTATGTCTTTGCTTTAAGTTAATAATTTAATAATTTAAATGAAAATTAAAGACTGAGAAAATTTGAAACAAAAAGATTTATTTTCTGACTAAGGGCAATGGATACATGGAATAATTAACATAGTGAAAATTCAAGGTCACAATTTGAGCACATAAATTCCGTCTTGATTTGTGGCTTGCCTGGATGAGCTAAATCTACACAATAGATTGAGCCAAAATACTTTGCTGTGTGTTTGTTTTTCTCCCAGCAAAGTATCTTTACTTGATGTGGCAAAGTTTAACGTATGCCTCGTTAGCATTGGTAACTAGGAAGTGATATGGTTTTGAATAATCCAATAGGTGGTTATTACAGCTCACTAATATATACACGCATTGCATTCTGCAGCAATTTAATACCTGCACTAACACTAAGTTCATAAGTTCATAAGATATAGGAGCAGAATAAGACTATTCGGCCCATCAAGTCCACACTGCCATTCGATCGTGGCTGATATGTTCCTCACCCCCATTTTTCCACCTTCTCTGCATAACTCTTCAACCCATTACCAATTAAAGATCTGTCCAACACCTCCTCAAATTTACTCACTGTGCCAGCATCCACCGCACTTTGAGGCAGAGAATTCTACAGATTCACAACCCTTTAGGAGATGTTTCTCCTCAATTCTGTTTAAAATTTGCTACCCGTTATCCTAAGTTATTTAGCTAACAAGAGTAGTGTGCTTCTTTCAGCATGTCATGACTCAAGTGGCTTGTGTTAAGATGGAGTCTGAGACCTTTATTCCCTCAGCTCGCATACGATGTTTCAGAGATGAAAGCATGTCCTTTAAAGATACACTGTTTGTGAGCTATAATGCCCCTCCGGGTCCTGGAGGGGGAGGGGGAGCAACCCGAAGTCGTGGTCCACATTGGCACCAACGACATAGGTAGGAGGAGTGCTGAGGATGTTAGACAGGCTTTCAGGGAGCTAGGTTGGAAGCTTGGAGTTAGAACAAACAGAGTTGTTGTCTCTGGTTTGTTACCCGTGCCACGTGATAGAGATTCGAGGAATAGTGAGAGAGAACAATTAAATGCGTGGCTTCAGGGATGGTGCAGGAGGGAGGGGTTCCAGTTTTTGGATAACTGGGGTTCTTTCTGGGGACGGTGGGACCTCTATAAACAGGATGGTCTACACCTGAACCTGAGGGGAACCAGTATCCTTGGGGGGAGGTTTGCTAGTGCTCTTGGGGGGGGTTTAAACTAACTCGGCAGGGGCATGGGAACCCAGATTGTAGCTTCAGGGTGCAGGGCCTGGAGTGTAGGGAGGTGAGGAACATGGCATCAATTTCCAAGGAGGGTGCCTGTAAACAGGGAAGTTGTTTGAAGTGTGTATACTTCAATGCAAGAAGTATACGAAATAAGGTAGGTGAACTTGCAGCGTGGGTTGGTACCTGGGACTTCGATGTTGTGGCTATTACGGAGACATGGCTAGAACAGGGACAGGATTGGCTGTTGCAGGTTCCGGGATTTAAATGTTTTAGTAGGTTTAGAGGTGGGGGTAAAAGAGGGGGAGGTGTGGCATTGCTTGTCAAAGATAGTATTACAGCGGTGGAAAGGACGATGGATGAGGACTTGCCATCTGAGGTAGTTTGGGCTGAGGTTAGGAATAGGAAAGGTGAGGTCACCCTGTTAGGAGTCTTTTACAGGCCTCCTAATAGTCCTAGAATCATTGAAGAAAGGATTGGGAAGGTGATTCAGGAGATGAGTGACAGTAATAGGGTGGTTGTTATGGGGGACTTTAACTTTCCTGATATTGATTGGGAAAGCTATAGCTCAAGTTCGTTAGATGGGTCAGTGTTTGTTCAATGTGTGCAGGAGAGTTTCCTGACACAATATGTAGACAGGCCAACAAGAGGTGAGGCCATACTGGATTTGGTTCTGGGTAACGAACCAGGCCAGGTGTTAGAATTAGAGGTAGGTGAGCACTTTGGGGATAGTGACCATAATTCGGTGATTTTTACACTCGTGATGGAGAGGGATAAGTGTGTACTACAGGGCAAGAATTATAGCTGGGGTAAGGGAAATTATGATGCGGTGAGGCATGACTTAGGATGTGTGGCTTGGAAAAGTAGACTCCAAGGCAAGAGTGTAAATGATATGTGGAACTTGTTCAAGGGGCAACTATTGAGTGTCCTTGATAATTATGTACCTGTCAGGCAGGTAGGAAAGGGTCGTGCGAGGGAGCCGTGGTTTAATAAGGAATTGGAATCCCTTGTTAAATGGAAGAGGGCGGCCTATCTCAAGATGAGACGTGAAGGTTCAATTGGGGCGATTGAGAGTTATAGGGTAGCCAGGAAGGACCTGAAGAGAGAGCTAAAAGCAGCAAGGAGGGGACACGAAAGGTCCTTAGTAGATAGGATTAGGGAAAACCCTAAGGCTTTCTATAGGTATGTTAGGAATAAAAGAATGACTAGGGTAGGAATAGGTCCAGTCAAGGATAGTAGGGGGAAGTTGCGTGTGGAGGCGGAAGAGATTGGGGAGACACTGAATGAATACTTTTCTTCAGTATTCACTCAGGAACAGGGCATTGTTGTCGATGAGAATACTGAGGCACAAATAAGTAGAATGGATGGCTTTGAGGTATGTAGAGAAGAGGTGTTGGAAATCCTGGAAAAGGTGAAAATAGATAAGTCCCCTGGGCCTGATGGCATTTATCCTAGGATTCTCTGGGAAGCAAGGGAGGAGATTGCAGAGCCATTGGCCTTGATTTTTATGTCCTCTTTGTCTACAGGAGTAGTCCCAGAAGACTGGAGGATAGCAAATGTGGTTCCCTTGTTCAAAAAGGGGAGTAGGGATAGCCCTAGTAACTATAGGCCGGTGAGTCTCACTTCTGTTGTGGGCAAAGTCTTAGAGAGAATTGTAAGGGATAGGATTTATGCACATCTAGATAGGAATAATGTGATCAAGGATAGTCAGCATGGTTTTGTGAAGGGCAAGTCGTGCCTCACAAACCTTATTGAATTCTTTGAAAAGGTGACGAAGGAGGTTGATGAGGGGAAAGCGGTAGATGTGGTATATATGGATTTTAGTAAGGCGTTCGATAAGGTTCCCCATGGTAGGCTACTGCAGAAAATACGGAGATATGGCATTGAGGGTGAGTTGGAGGTTTGGATTAGGAATTGGCTGGATGGAAGAAGACAGAGGGTAGTAGTTGATGGCAAAGTTTCTTCATGGAGTGCCGTCACTAGCGGTGTTCCGCAAGGATCTGTTTTGGGACCATTGCTGTTTGTCATTTTTATAAATGACCTGGAAGAGGGGTTAGAAGGTTGGGTGAGCAAGTTTGCGGATGACACGAAAGTCGGAGGAGTTGTTGACAGTGAGGAAGCATGTGGCAGGTTACAGCAGGATATAGAGAAGCTGCAGAGCTGGGCAGAAAGGTGGCAGATGGAATTCAATGTAGCTAAGTGCGAGGTGATTCACTTTGGGAAGAATAACAAAAAGATGGGGTACTGGGCTAATGGTCGGATACTTGGTAGTGTGGATGAGCAGAGGGATCTTGGTGTCCATGTACACAGATCTCTGAAAGTTGCCACCCAGGTAAATAGTGCGGTGAGGAAGGCATATGGCGTACTGGCTTTTATTGGTAGAGGAATTGAGTTCCGGAGTCCTGAGGTCATGATGCAGTTGTATAAGACTCTGGTACGGCCGCATCTGGAATATTGTGTGCAGTTTTGGTCGCCATACTATAGGAAGGATGTGGAGGCATTGGAACGGGTGCAGAGGAGGTTTACCAGGATGTTGCCTGGTATGGAAGGAAAATCGTATGAGGAAAGACTGAGGCACTTGGGGCTGTTTTCACTAGAGAAAAGAAGGTTTAGGGGTGACTTGATTGAGGTGTACAAGATGATTAGGGGGTTAGATAGGGTCGACAGTATGAACCTTTTCCCGCGTATTGAGTCGGGTATTACAAGGGGGCATAGCTTTAAATTAAGGGGGGGTAGATATAGGACTGATGTTAGGGGTAGGTTCTTCACTCAGCGAGTCGTTAGTTCATGGAATGCCCTGCCAGTAACAGTGGTGGACTCTCCCTCTTTATGGGCATTTAAGAGGGCATTGGATAGGTATATGGAGGATAGTGGGTTAGTGTAGTTTAGGTGGGCTTGGATCGGCGCAACATCGAGGGCCCAAGGGCCTGTACTGCGCTGTATTCTTCTATGTTCTATGTTCTATGTTCTATGTTCTATGTTCTACAATCTTCTCATACTTTTCAATGATTCGATCTCCATAAATGAATGGTTCGAAAAAACTTGTAAAAGTGCATTCTGACACTATCTGATCAGTGGGTGATCCAATAGCATACACAGTAAAATTTGCCTGTGACGGTTAAACTGCCACATTACGTAATAGGAGTTATTTACAGAGGGTGACAGGAGTGTGACTCAATGCTTACAGAAATAGCAGGAAACATTGTGTCTCTCTCAGAGGCTTGATATAATCACGAGGGAATCACACACTCACCTGGACAGAATAACAAGTAGGAAGTTGGCTGGTCCACATTGGTTTCTGCAGATTTACTGACGTTGGAAGAAGGAATTTAAAAATCCAGATCCAATCATTTAAATGTAACCTTATTGCCCAGTGGTATTATCACCAGACTACTAATCCAGAGACACATTTAATGGCCCAGAGACCTGGATTTGAATCCTGACACATCAGATGGCGGAATTTGAATCCAACAAAAATCTAAAACAGCCCCAACCCCTCCTATTTATCCCTTGCCCCTCATCACCCCCATTCCTGATGAAGAGCTTATATCTGAAACATCGATCCTCCTGCTCCTTGGATACTGCCTGATCTGCTGTGCTTTTCCAGTGCCACACTTTTTGACTCTGATC
The DNA here is from genome assembly GCF_037043375.1 of Chiloscyllium plagiosum. Taxonomy (NCBI): domain Eukaryota; kingdom Metazoa; phylum Chordata; class Chondrichthyes; order Orectolobiformes; family Hemiscylliidae; genus Chiloscyllium; species Chiloscyllium plagiosum. The sequence continues at coordinate 7,566,477 of NW_028270161.1, forward strand.
TCTAGCATCTGTAGTCCTCACTTTCTCCTCACCATGAATCCATTCTCAATTGTTGGGGGACAAACCCATCTGGTTCACCAATGTCCTTTTGGGAAGGAAACTGCCATCCTTACCCGGTGTGACTCCATCCCCACGGGAATGTGTTTAACTCTTAACTACTCTATGGGCAATTAGGGATGGGCAATAAATGCTGGCTCATCCAGTGAATGAATAAAACAAATCTTACTGTGTCTATAAATGACAGTGTGGGTGATCAAGTGGAGTTTCTCCCAGGAATCTGCCATTCCATGAATGGCCTGTAGATGTCCTCACCCAGCTGCTAGTTCCTCAGGCCTTTTATTGTTGAGAATAGCTCTGTGCTGTTCCATTCTGAACCCATATACCATTTCGTACAACAACAAGGGTGCATTGTTGCGACAAGTTCTCCACTGCTCATCAATCAGATCCAGTTTTATCTCAGCCCCAATCACAATGTCACCAGTGTACTGCCTGATAGCTAATGATTTCACATGATTTGGAGACGCCAGTGTTGGACTGGGGTGTACAAAGTTAAAAATCACACAACACCAGGTTATAGTCCAACAGGTTTAATTGGAAGCACACTAGGTACCACCTGATGAAGGAGTGTCGCTCCGAAAGCTAGTGTGCTTCCAATTAAACCTGTTGGACTGTAACCTGGTGTTGTGTGATTTTTAACTTAATGATTTCACAAGTGGTTAAAGGAGTGTTGCTTTATTTTGTCCACATCGAGAACGAGGGAGGGGTTAGCTAGGTAAAGAGGCTAGGTGAATGTGAATTAATATAAAAGTTGAAACAACTAAAATGTAAGACCGCTATGAGATGCTGCCAGACCTGCTGAGTTTCTCCATTGTTCTCTGCATTTGCTCAAAGTAATTATTGGCAAATTGGTCTGCTCAATATTAATATTTAAAAGACCAGACTGCTGTTTTTGGTGACAAATGGTGTTTAATCAAATTTTAATCAAAATGGGTGCAGCACAGGTGGCTCAATGGGTTGGTGTCAGGGACCCAGGTTCGATTCCTGCCTCGGGCGACTGTCTGGGTGATGTTTGCACATTCTCCCCGTTTCTGCGTAGGTTTCCTCTGGTTGCTCTGGTTTCCTCCCGCAGTCCAAAGATACGTAGGTTAAGGTGGATTGGCCTTGGGAAATTGCCCATAGTGTCCAGGGATGTGCAGGCTAGCCAAGGGTAATGCAGAGTTACAAGGATAGGGTAGGGGGCTGGTTCTGGGTGAGATGTTCTTCAGAGGCTCTGTATGGAATCGATGGCCTCCTTCCACACTTTAGGGAGTCATTAGACAACAGGTCAGCTAAAACCTGAAAGGGTTGTGGAGAAATACAGGAAAGTGGAAATGAGGAATGGCAGTGCTTTCTTGAAAAGCCTACTCCTATTCGTATTACTTATGATCTCAGATAACTTTGTCACAAAGTTGCGTTCAGTAGTGCCTTTGTTTGAATGCTGTAGAAGAGGCTCTTATCTTAAACAACAAGGTAAGCTTTGTCACATAGAGTCAGAGAGTCATAGAGATGTACAGCACAGAAACAGACCCTTCAGTCCAACTCGTCCATGCCGACCAGATATCCCAACCTAATCTTGTCCCATTGCCAGCACTTGTCCCATATCCCTCTAAACCCTTCCTATTCATATACCCATCCAAATGCGTCTTAAATGTTCCAATTGTACCAGCCTCCACCACTTCCTCTGGCAGCTCATTCCATACACGTACCATCCTCTGTGTGAAAAAGTTGCCCCTTAGGTCTCTTTTATATCTTTCACCTCTCACCCTAAACCTATGCTCTCTAGAAACTTTGTCTATTTATCCTATTCATGCCCCTCATGATTTTATAAACCTCTATAAGGTCACCCCTCAGCATCCGACACTCCAGGGTAAACAGTATGAGCAAAATGCACTGCACCAGGAATTTCCACTTAAGGAAACATTTGTTTAGCCAATTATTACAGGCTCGAAATATAAATTATTTGGGACTAAACCTACAAGATTTAAATAATCATTTATTTCCAGTCCAAGGCACAGTTTAGTGCTCAGCCTGTAAAATGCATTACAAAGTACTGACTGAGAATTGAGAGATGCATGAATTCCTTAACAATAACAAAAGTGGAAAATAAAGGACAGCTACTAAAGAGGAAAATCATGCAATTGGCTCACAAAAGATTATTTCATGAGCTTTAATTTTGGCCTTAAGTAAAATCCACAATTGTCCTTCAAACCGAATTGTGTTGGTGCCACATTGATCTGCTCAGGTACAAATCCAATGAATTACAAAACTGATGATACCCTATTTTTTTTGAATATATATCTAATCCAGATGAGGAAAAAAAGTACCTGAAAATGGATCTTATTACTATCTACAGGTTAGATTATCCTGATGGTAACATAAGGAGCAGATGACATGATGGGTGTCTGACTGGAACTGCCCAGAACTCCCTGAGATTTTCTCAGACTTACCAAACACTTCCCATTTTCTCTGTTCTATTTCAGATTAAGCAGAGCTATAGAATTGCTTGTAGATTAACTCTTGCACATCCGTGCAAAATGGTGTCAGAAACATGGGTGAGCACATCCGCTCTGAATTGAGCCAGTTCTGTGAGGGAACTGACACATGAACTGCTAACGGATGCTGGAGATTTGGAGTGTGAGAGACTGATTTGACTCCAGAGATACCATTTTGACCTCAATACTTGAGCCAACAACCTCTGGGAATTTTTACCCCATGGCTGATGACTTTTAAGACAGGAGGTTGCAGACTATCTTCATCGATGACCTTGAAAACATGGCTTCAAGCTGTTTCATCTCAGTAAAACTGGCAGCGGCCTGGACTGGCAGGAAACAATGAAGATATTGTCAGCATGGCAGGGTTAGGCAGAAGAATACTACCATCCCCTTGGGTGGCATCTCCGCTATCCCGGTAATCTGTTGGATGACCTGTCTATTGAAGGTTTACCAGACTGATACCTGGGATGGAAGGACTGACGTATGAAGATGGGTTTGGAATGTATTCACTGGAGTTTAGAAGAGATGGGAGATGGGGCAGGATGGGGGATCTCATAGACACCTAGAAAATTGTACCAGGACTAGAAAGGACAAACGCAGGAAGATTGTTGAATCATCAAGTCATACAGATGTACAGCATGGAAACAGACCCTTCGGTCTAACTCGTCCAAGCTGACCATGTATCCTAACCTAACCTAATCTAGTCCCTTTCCTATTCATGTACCCATCCAGATGCCTTTTAAATGTTGTAATTGTACCAGCCTCCACCACTTCCTCTGGCAGCTCATTCCATACAGGTACCACCCTCTGTGTGAGAAAGTTACCCTTTAGGTCCCTTTTATATCTTTCCCCTCTCACCCTTTACCTATGTCTTCTAGTTCTGGACTCCCTGACCCCAGGAAAAAATGTTCTCTATTTATCCTGTAATGAATAGATAAGGGGTACTGTACCTTGAAAAGAGTTAAAAGCTAGCAGAGCTACCTGTCAGCACTAAGTGTTCTGAACAAGATTTAGTGTAGCCTTTTGGTCCAGCAGCTAGATTAACTGGGTTGCCTGGAGACAAAAAAAAACACATTTGAATTCAACCAATCAGTTGAAATTATGTCCCAAAATACTAAATTCCAATCAAGTTTGAATTTGGTATTTTGACAACATTAACACCAATGAAACGATCCGATTATAAAAATGAAAAATATTGAACAGTTGGAGGAGAACTACCAAAAGACCAACAAATGTAAGCTGTTAGTGAGAGCTCTCCAAAGATCTGTCCAGAAAAGGAGTTTGCACAGAGAGGAAAACATCAACACCGACCTGGAGGGCAAATCGACAGAGGAAGATACAACAATTTCTAACATTTGGACTTTTGGTAAATCTTAATTGGGGGTTTTATCGGACTATTATTATGGAGGGGAAGGTAAAAGATATGTTAGAGAAAGGAGTTGCAAATAGTTGCTAATTAATTATTCTCTGTTAGACTTTAGGAAATAAACTTGTTACTTTAACTAGTTCTTGGCCTCTGGAAGTTTCACAGATTAAATATTTTCTGTGTTGCTGGTTTAAAATTAACAGGTGGGGTTTACCTCATGTCATAATAATCGTATCCATGTCCCTCATGATTTTATAAACCTCTATAAGGTCACCCCTCAGCCTCCGATACTCCAGGGAAAACAGCCCCAGCCTGTTCAGCTTCTCCCTGTAGCTCAACTTCTCCAACCCTGGCAACATCCTTGTAAATCTTTTCTGAACGCTTTCAAGTTTCACAACATCCTTCCGATAGGAAGGAGACCAGAATTGCATGTAATATACCAACAGTGGCCGAACCAATGACTTGTACAGCTGCAACATGACCTCCCAACTCCTGTACTCAATACTCTGACCAATAAAGGAAAGCATACCAAACGCCTTCTTCACTATCCTATCTACCTGCAACTCTACTTTTAAGAAGCTATGAACCTGCACTCCAAGGTCTCTTTGTTCAGCAACACTCCCTCGGACTTTATCATTAAGTATATAAGTCCTGCTCTGATTTGCCTTTCCAAAATGCAGCACCTCTAAATTAAACTCTATTTGCCACTACTCAGCCCATTGGCCCATTTGATTAAGATCCCTTTGTACTCTGAGGTAATCTTCTTCGTTGTCCACTACACCTCCAATTTTGGTCTCATCTGCAAACTTACTAACTATACCTCCTATGTTCACATCCCAATCATTTATATAAATGATGAAAAGTAGTGGACCCTGTACCGATCCTTGTGGCACTCCACTGGTCACAGGCCTCCAGTCTGAAAAACAACCCTCCACCACCACCCTCGGTGTTCTACTTTTGAGCCAATTCTGTATCCAAGTGGATAGTTCTTCCTGTATTCCATGAGATCTAACCTTGCTAATCAGTCTCCCATGGGGAACCTTATCGAACGCCTTGTTGAAGTCCATATAGATCATGTCTACCGCTCTGCCCTCATCAATGCTCTTCATTACTTCTTCAAAGAACTCAATCAAGTTAGTGAGACATGACTTCTCATGCAAAAAGCCATGTTGACTATCCCTCATCAGTCCTTTCCTTTCCAAATACATGTACATCCTGTCCCTCAGGATACCCTCCAACACTTGCCCACCACCGAGGTCAGGCTCACTGGTCTATAGTTCCCTGGCGTGACCTTACTACCTTTCTTTAACTGTGGCACCATGTTAGCCAACCTCCAGTCTTCCAGCACCTCACCTGTGACTATCAATGATACAAACATCTCAGCAAGAGGCCCAGCAATCACTTCCCTACCTTCCCACAGAGTTCTTGGGTACACTGATCGGGTGCTGGGGATTTATCCACTTTTATGAATTTCAAGGCATTCTACATCTCCTCCTCTGTAATATGGACATATTTCAAGATGTCATCATCTATTTCCCTACAGTCTATATCTTCCATGTCCTTTTCCACAGTAAATACTGATGCAAAATACTCGTTTAGTATCTCCCCCATCTCCTGCGGCTCCACACAAAGGCAGTTTTGCCCTATTCTCTCCCTTGTTACCCTTTTGTCCTTAATGTATTTATAAAAACCTTTTGGATTCTCCTTAACCCTATTTTCCAAAGCTATCTCATGTCCCCTTTTTCCCCTCCTGATTTCCCTCTTAAGTATAATCCTACTGCCTTTATACTCTTCTAAGGATTCACTCGATCTATCCTGTCTATACCTGTCATATGCTTCCTTCTTTTTAACCAAACCCTCAATTTCTTTAGTCATTCAGCATTCCCTACACCTACCAGCCTTCCCTTTCACTCTGACAGGAATATACTTTCTCTGGATTCTCGTTATCTCATTTCTGAAGGCTTCCCATTTTCCAGCCGTCCCTTTACTTGCAAACATCTGCCCCCAGTCAGCTTTTGAAAGTTCTTACCTAATACTGTCAAAATTAGCCTTCCTCCAATTTAGAACTTCAACTTTTAGATCTGGTCTATCCTTTTCCATCACTATTTTAAATCTAATAGAATTATGGTCGCTGGCCCCAAAGTGCTCCCCCACTGACATCTCAGTCATCTGTCCTGCCTTAATTACCTAAAGGTATGTAAAGGTTTGCACCTTCTCTAGTAGGTACATCCACATACTGACTCAGAAAATGTTCTTGTACACACTTAACTCCATCTAAACCCTTAACATTATGGCAGTCCCAGTGAATGTTTGGAAAGTTAAAATCCCCTACCATAACCACACTATTATTCTTACAGATAGCTGAGATCTCCTTACAGATTTTTTTCTCAATTTCCAGCTGACTATTAGGGGGTCTATAATGCAATCCCAATAAGGTGATCATCCCTTTCTTATTTCTCAGTTCCACCCAAGTAACTTCCCTGGATACATTCCCAGGAATATCCTCCCTCAGCACAGCTGTAATGCTATCCCTTATCAAAAATGCCACTCTCCCTCCTCTCTTGTCCCCCTTTCTGTCCTTCCTGTAGCATATGTATCCTGGAACATTAAGCTGCCAGTCCTGCTCATCCTTGAGCCATGTTTCTGTAATGGCTATGATATCCCAGTCCCTCATCTGCCTTCCCTGTTGGGCCTCTTTGCACTGAAATAAATGCAGTTTAATTTATCAGTCCTACCTTGTTCTCTGCTTTGTCCCTGCCTGCCCTGACTGTTTGACTCGCTCCCTTTCCTAACTGTACCAGTCTCAGATTGATCTCTTTCCTCACTATCTCCCTGGGTCCTACCCCTCCACCTTACTAGTTTAAATCCTCCCAAGCTGCTTTAGCAAATCTACTTGCCAGTATATTAGTCCCCTTCCAATTTAGGTGCAATCCGTCCTTCTTGTACAGGTCACTCCTACCCAGAAAAGATTTCAATGATTCAAAAATGTGAATCCTTCTCCCATACACCAGCTCCTCAGCCTTGCATTCAGCTGCTCTATCCTTCTATTCCTGCCCTAGCATAGGGAGTAATCCAGATATTACTACACTCGAGGACCGCCTTTTTAAATTCCTGCCTAACTCTCTATATTCTCCCTTCAGAATCTCATCCTTCCTATGTCATTGGTTCCAATGTGTACAATGACCTCTTGCTGGCCCCTCTCCCCTTTGAGAACATTCTGCACCCTCTCTAAGACATCTTTGATCCTGACACCAGGGAGGTAACACACCATTCTGCTTTTTCGCTGCTGGTCACGAAACATCTGTCTGTGCCTTGGACTAGAAAACCCCCTATCACAATCGATCGCTTGGAACCCGACATACCCCTCATAACATTAGAGCCTGTTTTGATACCAGAAACTTGGCTGTTTATGCTACATTCCCCTGAGAGTCCATCACCTCCTATATTTTCCAAAACATCATACTTATTTGAAATGGGGATAGCCATCGAAGACTCCTGCACTACCTGCCTACCTCTCTTACCTTTCCTGGAGCTAACCCATCTATATGACAGTATCTGCGGCTTTTCTCCATTCATATAACTGCCATCCATCACACACCCCTTTGCTCTTGTAAATTCCTCATTGCCTGTAACTTTAGCTCCAACCGATCCATTTCATCTGATGTGATTCATAACCAAAGAAGTTTTCTGAAGATATAATCTTCAGTAACATGTAAACCCTCCCTAAACTTCCACGTCTGACAAGATGAGCTTATCACTCTGCTAAAAACCATCTTTGCGTCTTCACAATCTACAGACCCAGGAAATAGCACTGTCTCATTACTCTAAAGGAAAACACTGCTCCAGGCTAACTTAATACTTATGGGTTATAGTTTTAAAAGTTAACCAAGAGACAGATCCCAATAAAACATATAATAAAGAAAGAACCTACTCTTGTAGATTTACAGCAAGGCTACACTTAAAAAAATATGCACTTATCTGTTCCTGTGCTATCAGCTTTCCCACATAGGTTCCTCCAAGATTCGCTGTGAATTTCACTGTTTGTTAATTTTCCCAGATGCACTCCGATGTCCAGCGATACATGAATTCAAACGGCAAAGGCAGTAACTGTGCAGGTTCACTACTGTGTCAGTTAGCAGTGTGGGTTTCTTTCTCTCTCTCTCTCCTTTACTGACCATGTGTTGCATATTGTCTGTCCTTCTCTCTTTTAAAAGTGCCATTATTTTGACTTTTTTTCTTCAAAGTTCCAAAACAATGTAACAGCATATAAATCAGGAAATGCTGCTCCTGGAATTCGAGGAAATTACCTCCAACACCTGAAATACCTCAAAAAAGAGCAGCTCTTACTGCCACAATTTTTTCCTGTCCTCCATGCTGGATTACCCAGAATCTTTTGCCATGTTCCTGATGACTTGGGAGTTCAGAGCCAGGGGGTCAGAGTCTGAGGATATAACGTAGGTCATTTAGCACACGGACGAGGAGACATGTTTTCAGCCAGAGAGTGGTGAGCCGGGGAATTCTTTGCCACAGAAAGTAGTTGAGACCAAAATGTTCAATGTTTTCAAGAAGGAGTTAGATTTGGTTCTTAGGGCTAAAGGGGTTAAGGTGTAGGTGGAGAAAACAGGAACAGGCACTGAGATGGATGGTCGGCCATGATCATATTGAATGGTGGAGCAGGTTTGAAGGGCTGAACGGCCTACTCCTGCTCCCATCTTCTATGTTCCTATGAACAGTATGGCACATTGCAGGTCATTGGCACATTGGGATCCCACATTCATGATGCCCACAGACTGACCTTGCATCCCAAAGGGGTTTGAGTTTCCATGACGACATCCATACAAATATCACATCGGCTGTCAGATACAGTCTCATGGTCCACAATTGTGTTGAGGTGGTTGGCCAGAAACGCTGACCTCTCAGCTCTAGGTCATGTTGGTGGTAGTTCCTCTGTGCATTTTACCGTGGGCCTTCCTTTCTATTGTGCAGATATATATGAGATTTCCTCTGTAGACCTTCTTATTTAAGCCCTCAGCTGCAGTTGACCTTGCGTGCAACCCTACACTCAGACAAGCCGAGTTGTCACAGCCAGCCCTGTCCAGAATGCACTCATGCCTGGTGTTAAGTCTGGCCTCAAATTATCGTTTGAACACAACGTCTAAGGTGGGGGTTCTGAATGGAATCCAATGATGTTTCTGAGTCTTCATCATCATTCATTAGATGGTTCTCCAATGTGTGGTCACTTCTTGGACATCTCAAAGGAAAAGCCAAAGGGATGAACTTGCAGGGGCTGATATAAGACATCTGAACTTAACCCATCCACAGCTTGTCAATCAGAAGGGAAATTCTGATGGGAGAATGCGATATGTGAATAAAACTCTTAGAGGATAGGGTGAATAGCCGAGGTCTTTTCCTCGGGGCAGGGAATCCAAAACTAGAGGGTGCAGGTTTAAGGTGAGAGTAAAAATTTAAAAGGAACCTAAGTGGCAGCTTTTTCACTCAGAGGGTGGTGTGTGTTTGGAATTAACTGGCAGAAGACGTGGTGGAGACTGGTACAGTTGCAACACTTAAATGGCATCTGGATGGGTTTGGAGGGATATGGCCAAGTGCTTGCAAATGGGACTAGATTAGATTAGGATATCTGGTCGGCATGGATGAGTTGGACTGAAGGGTCTGTTTCTGTGCTGTATGACTCACCTTTTATGGTACAATTCTAACAATAAACACAGTTTAAGGTGTTACTTGTATAAAAATAATTGAATCATCCGCAAGCACTGAACATTTTGTAAAGCCAGGTTTTTAAACTGACAATGTAACAATGAGATTAACATCACTGATAGCATTTGTGCTTATTGTGATTGTAGCTTTCAGACAAATAAATGAACAGAATTGTGATCTAGCTTCATACTGTGGTGTTTTCCTGCAATCACTACCAGTGGTTTAAGCATAATAGATATTAATAATGTTCAGTGGCTTAACCTAATCCCATTAATCTTAATTCTCCATTGCAAAAAGGAAATACAATTCATTTGCACTTGTGTGACAGAAGATAAAAGACCTTGTCTCACAAATCAAAAGTTCTGAAGAAGGGTCTCTGGAACCCAAGTGTTCACTCTGCTTTCTCTCCCCAGATGCCTCCTGACCTGTCGAGTTTCTCCAGCAATTTCTGATTTTGTTTCTTATCTCATTAATTCCCGACTTCCAGCTGAGAGTGAGTGAGGTGTAATACCATGGAGCCAAATCGTTAGTTGTTTGATGTTTGAGATTTGCCTCAGTTCACAAATAATGAATGATCAGCTGTGGGATTGTCCAGATCTCTGGCAACATCTGACAGTCACAGTGGACAGCGGGAGGAGTTTGAGGGCACAGCACTCCCCGAGCATCTAACCAGCTTTCAAATACTTCACCCGCTCAGAAAATAGGGCATTTTGTTGCTCAACGTCAGACACAATCCACTGAATTGTTCACATTTTATCAGATCCCACAGGTGATGTAGATATGAAAAGGGTCTGATAACGTACGGGGATGCTTGTGGTCTAGTGGTAGTACCTCTGCACCACTTGACCTGGCTTCAACTCCCATTTGCTTCAGAGTTTTGTAATAAAGTCGCTGGATAAGTAGGTTAGAAAATAAAAATTAAGCAGCTATGGTGTTCACACTGCTGAAGATATACTTGCTACACTGTTCAACAGCTTGCATTTATGTGGAGTCTTATCTCTCAGAACATCCTAAAGCACTTTGCACAGAATAAATTTCTTCAAAGCGAAAGGGAAGGTGTAAGTTCAGATAGCACCTTTAACCAAAACTGAACACAGCAAGATATTTTGCAGCCTGCACCTCCTGATGCTGCCTGGCTTGCTGTGTTCATCCAGCCTCCTGCTTGTCTGCTTTGGATTCCAGCACCTGCAGTTTTTTTTGTCTCTAGCTTGTAGAACATGCAGCAGACAATGTGTGTACAGGAAGCTCCCACAGGCAGCCCTATCATAATGACTGTGTTTTTTTGTGATGGGAATTGTAGATTAAATATTGGCCTCAGAGGATAGGACCATTGTATCATCACACTGATCTTCAAAGGACACCAGCCCTTTAAGATAGTTGGTAGGCATCACGAGTTGTGGCACTCTAGTATAAGAAGTCTACTTCTCTACAATCGCATCAAGGATCCCTCTGTAATGAAGTATCTGCCTTGACTTTAGTGCTCAAGGTCATGGAGTGGGACTTGAACTCACAACCTCTGCCTCTGGGCCAAAAGCACCAATTCCAGCAGCAAACAGCTGCAAATTTCAAAGAAGGGAATGTGCAACAGAGAAATGAAACAGCTGGATTTTAGCGGATTGGACTTGTGGTATAAATTACAGGTGGTAAATCATTGATGAAAGATTACAGCTAGATTTAACAGCAACTTGTATTTTTACGGTATCTTTTGCAAAATAAAATATATGTTGAAGTACTTCACAGGAGAATTACAAAATATAAAAAAAACACATGAGCCAAATAAGGAGTTATTAGGATAAGTGACTAAAAGTGTGACTAAAGGGGTAAGTACCTTAAAGTGAAAAAAAATGAGCCAAGGAGTTGTATTGAATCAATTCCTGAACGTAGGACCTTAGCAGCTGACAGTACAGAAACCGATGGTTGAATGATTAAAATTGCTGAAGAAGCCAGAATCAGACGAGCAAAGGTATTCCTAAAGGTTGTGGGGCTCGATGAACTTATAGAGAGAAGAAGGACTGTACATTTCCAAAACAGCCTGCTTCATTGCACCCCACTCATAACGTTATACATTCACTCCCGTCACCACCAGTGCCCAGTAACAACAGTGTGTATCATCTATAAAGTGCACTGCAGCAGGTCACCTTACCAACCCATGTCCACTGTCACTTGGAAGAACAAGGGTATCAGGTACATTGAAACATTGCCGCTGATAATGTTCCCTCCAAGCTACACACCAAATGTCTCATCACTCCTTGATTAACACTTGGTCAATATCCCAGAATTCCCCCTTCAAACAGCACTGTGGGTGTAGTTGCCCCAGTGTGGACTGTCACGGTTCAAGAAAGGAGCTCACAACCAAGTTCTCAAGGGGTCATTAGGGATAAGCCTTGCTAGCAATACTCACGTCCCATTAAAGTGTATGAAAAAGAAGATTGACAGATATCAGAAAGAAGTACACCTTCTTAGATTTTCTTATTTCAAAAGGTTTTGACAATTCAAGGTACTTCTGGAAATAACATGCTAATATTTGATTTTTTTAGTGGACTAACTCAGGACTTTCCTCTCACAATTATTTTCTTTTATTCATTCATGGGATGAAGGCATTGCTGTCCAGGCCAGGAATTAGTACCCATTCTTAATTGCCCAGAGGTAGTTAGGAGTCCACCACATTGCTGTGGGCCTGGAGTCATATGTAGAGTCGAAAAGGGTGGCGCTGGAAAAGCACAGCATGTCAGGCAGCATCTGAGGAGCAGGAGAGCTGATGTTTCGGACATAATCCCTTCAACAGGATTCCCTTTTCCAGCACCCCCCCTTTTCGACTCTGACTCTCCAGCATCTGCTGCCCTCACTTTCTCCTGGAGTCATATGTAGGCCAGACCAGTAAAGATGGCAGCTTCCTTCCTTAAAGGATATTAGTGAACCAGATGGGTTTTTCTGACAACTGACAGTGGATTCACGGTCATCATTCAACTCTTAATTCCAGATTGTTTTTCAAATTGAATTCAAATTCCACCATTTATCTTACTGGGATTTGAACTCTGGTCCCCAGAACACTTCCTTGGTCTCTGGACTAAGAGTCCAGCGCAAGTACTATGAAGCCATCGCCTACCCCCTTATGCTTTGACTCTAGCTCCTTCTGCTAGGCCTGAAGCCTGATCTGTCTGATTGACTATTTTCAGTCTTTGTCAAGAGTGTGGTGCTGGGAAAGCACAGCAGGTCCAGCAGCATCCAAGGAGCAGGAGAATCGACTTTTCGGGCATAAGCCCTTCATCAGGAATGAGGCTTGTGCAGTCCTCATTTTCTCCGTTCAGGACACAGCCAAACCAGTTAAGCATCAACTTGCAAATCCTTTCAGTGCACGCCAACAGAAGGCTGTAAGAGATGGAGAGATGGATAGGACGTTGGAGCCTCTCTGTCCGTGCCATTATTCCAGACTGTAACATGCATGCCACGGTGCATGTCTAACCATAACAACTCAGTTTCCTAGAAGTGCAACATCCCCTCAGCACTTTATCACACACAAAATTGTGAACTATATAGTAAATAGAAAGGTCCGGGGAAAATTGATGTACAGACAGATCTGGGTGCTCAGGTCCATTGTTCCCTGATGGTGGCAATGCAGGTCAGTAAAGTCAAGAAGGTATATGACATGCTTTCCTTCATCAGATGGGTATTAAGTACAAGAGTTGGCAGATCATGTTACAGCTGTGTAGGACTTTGGTTCGGCCGCATTTGGAATACTGCGTACAGTTCTGGTTGCCACATTACACAAAGAATGTGGATGCTTTGGAGAGGGTGCAGAGGAGGTTCACCAGGATGTTGCCTGGTATAGAGGGTGCTAGCTATGGGGAGAAGTTGAGTAGATTGGGATTATTTTCATTAGAAAGACAGAGGTTGAGGGGGGACCTGATTGAGGTCTACAAAATCATGAGAGATATAGACAGGGTGTATAGCAAGAAGCTTTTTCCCAGAGTGCAGGACTCAATTACTAGGGGTCACAAGTTCAAAGTGAGACAGGAAAGATATACGTGGAAAGTTCTTTACTCAGAAGGTTGTGGGAGCCTGGAATGTGTTGCCAGTGGAGGTGGTAGAGGTGGGATCGATAGCATCATTTAAGATGTATCTAGACAGATACATGAATGGGCAGGGAGCAGAGGGATACAGACCTTAGAAAATAGGTGACGGGTTTAGATACAGGATCTGGATCAGCACAGGCTTGGAGGGCCGAAGGGCCGGTTCCTGTGCTGTGATTTTCTTTGTTCCTTGTTCTTTGAAAAAAATGCCTTAAAGATATTGGTACCTTTGGTGCTAGCAGAAAATGCTCAATTACAACAGTTACCATCATTGTTCTCAGTATGGAGTTGGCCTTTTAGTCCATTTAGTCTGTTCTATCATTTTAATCTTAACCCTTTCTACCTACTCTTTAATCCTTTTCCTTCCTAAATAAATATCTATCTTGGCTGTAAATACTTTAATTGATTCTTTCTTTTCACTAGTGCATTCCATATTCTCTTTTTACAAAGACATGTTTTCTCCCCCGAATTCTCTTTTAACTGGTTTAGATTTAATTTTAGATTATCTCCCCTTGTTCTTGATTCTCCTATAAGTGGAAATAATCACTCCTTGTCAGTTCTGTCAATTTCTTTCAGGACTCTAAACACTTCAATTAGATCAGTCCTTAACCCCTTCATCTCCAGAGCAATAACTCATGTTTCCGTAGTCCTACATCAGGCGGGATTCATCTTCACAGCTATCATTCAGGTGAATTGTCCTTCCCTCAAGGTCAGTCTATATTTCTCTTGAATCAGTTGAAATGAGGTGTGGCCAGCACTCTGTGTGACTGCCCAATCTCCTCACTTTGTATTCTTTATGGTTTGCAATTCTTTCTGTTGAAGAACCCAGTCACTTGGGTTGGGATTGACAAATAGATTCTATGGCGAATCAAACGGTGGCTTTGGAAGCTCATGGGTAGGCATTTGGAGCTGGGTATTGGGATGGAAAATGGGAGGATGTTGTGTATCTGTGCCACAGAACTGAACAGAAACAAAGACAGCAAGAAGATGGCACAGGGAGTTCGGTTGAGGCTGGTCCCGGGTTTGTTATTTGCAGAACAGAATTTAGAAACTTCTCTCAGTCACAGTTGACTCTGTGATCACTGCCCACTGTAATGCAGTGCCAACACCATTGGGTGTGTTGGCTCAGGAACAGCAATGGAGACTCCCATGGACACAGCACTTTGGTATATGCATTACAAAACCATAGGACAGTCTATTACAGCCATGAGATGTGTTATCACATGTACTGCCTTGATATTGTCTCTCAAAGATCTTTAAAGCAGGCCGTATGCAAGGGAGAGAGGAGGTGGTGACGGAATAGTAATGTCAGTAGATGAGGATCTAGAAACTTAGGCTAATGTCCTGATGGTGAAAATCCTCCTCATGGTGACACTTGAATCCAATTATTTTTAACAATCTGGAATTACGAAGCTTGTCTAATGGTGTCCATGTGACCATTGTCAATTGATATAAAAACCCATCTGGTTCATGAACGTCCTTACTGAAGGAAATCTACCACCCTTACCTGGTCTGGCCTACATATAACTCCAGATCCACAGCAATGTGGTTGACCCTCAACTGTCCTCTGAGACGGTCTGGCCTGTCACTCAGTTCCAGGGTAATTTGAGATGGGGCAATAAATGCTGGTGTAAAAAGTGACACCCACACCCCATGAATGAATATTTTTTAAAAACGTAGGTCTACAGCATGTAAACCTCACAGACACACTGCATACAACAAAAGGTGAACTGTGTCAATAAAATGGCCAGCTGTTCTGTTTTTGTTAGCATTGATTGAGATAAAAAGGTGCTCAATGTCTGTGAGGATGGAGGGAGTGAGGAAGGTTGGGAGCACTGGGAAAGTGCAGGATCTCTGTAAATGGTATCAAGAGGTTTTTGACCATTCTTACAAACTTAAATAAAAACAGCAAGCACTCATAGCTTTGAAGAAGCCAATTAAATCCTGATGTATACATAGTCATAGAGACATAGAGTCACAGAGTCATAGAGACATAGAGACATAGAGTCATAGAGTCATAGAGTCATAGAGTCATAGAGACATCTAGTCATAGAGTCATAGAGTCATAGAGTCATAGAGACATAGAGACATAGAGACATAGAGTCATAGAGTCATAGAGTCATAGAGTCATAGAGTCATGGAGTCATGGAGTCATCGAGTCATCGAGTCATCGAGTCATCGAGTCATCGAGTCTTAGAGACATCGAGTCTTAGAGACATCGAGTCATAGAGATATCGAGTCATAGAGTCATGGAGACATAGAGTCATAGAGACATAGAGTCATAGAGACATAAAGTCATAGACACAACGAGACATAAAGTCATCGAGTCATCGAGCCATAGAGACATAGAGACATAGAGACATAGAAACATAGAGACATCGAGTCATCGAGTCATCGAGACATCGAGACATCGAGTCATAGAGACATAGAGACATAGAGACATCGAGTCATCGAGTCATAGAGAC
The DNA here is from genome assembly GCF_037043375.1 of Chiloscyllium plagiosum. NCBI lineage: Eukaryota > Metazoa > Chordata > Chondrichthyes > Orectolobiformes > Hemiscylliidae > Chiloscyllium > Chiloscyllium plagiosum. The sequence continues at coordinate 7,582,624 of NW_028270161.1, forward strand.
ATAGAGTCACATAATCATAAAGTCATAGACACATCGAGACAAAGAGTCATAGAGGTATAGAGCCATCGAGTTATAGTCATAGTCATAGAGACATAGAGACACAGAGTCATAGAGACATAGAGACATCAAATCATAGAATCATAGATTCGTAGAGTCAGAGTCATAGAGTCTTGTAGACACAGAGTCAGAGTCATGGAGTCAAAGAATCATAGAGACATAGAGTAAGAGAGTCATCAAGTCACAAAGTCATAGAGATGTACAGCACAGAAACACACCCTTCTATCCAACTTGTCCAAGCCGACCAAATATCCTAATCCAATCTAGTTCCATTTGCCAGCACTTGGCCCATATTCCTCTAAACCCTTCCTATACCCATCCAGATGCCATTTAAATGTTGTAATTGTACCAGCCTCCATCACATCCTCTGGCAGCTCATTCTACACACGTACCACCCTCTGCATGAAAACGTTGCCCCTTAGGTCCCTTTTTTATCTTTCCTCTCTCACCCTAAATCTATGTCCTCTCGTTCTGGAGTCCCCCACTGCAGGGAAAAAACCTTGTCTATTTACACTGTCTATGCCCCTCATGATTTTTTAAACCTCTATAAGGTCACCCCTCAGCCTCCGACTCTCCAGGGGAAAACAGCCCCAGCCTATTCAATCTCTTCCTGTAGCTCAAACTCTCCAATGCGGCAACATCCTTGTAAATCTTTTCTGAACCCTTGCAAATTTCACAACAACTTTCAGATAGGAGGCCTGATTCTCAATCTCTGAACACAGCACTGCTTAATGGTGAACAGACAAATTAAATTTTGAAACAAAATCAGAAATTGCTGGAGAAACTCAGCAGGTCAAACAGTGACTGCAGAGAGAAACAGAGTCAATGTTTCGAGTTCTACATGTAAAAAGCTACATGTAAAAATAATTAATCTTATTAAAACATGAGTATAATTATATTCCTGGGCTAGCAATCAAGAAAGCTAAATATGTTCTCTGTTGATGTATGTTCAAATTCAATGTGGCAGAAGGGAATTTAAGTTCAGTTAATTAAATAAATCAGAAATTAAAAAGCAGTCATAAAATCCCAATTGCTTCATTTACCCTTTAAGACCAGAACATTAGATTAGATTCCCTACAATGTGGAAACAGGCCCCTCGACTCAACCAGTCCACACCAACCCTCCGAAGAGTATCCCACCTCTGACTAATGCATCTAACACTACGGGCAATTTAGCATGGTCAATTCACCTGATCTGCACATCTTTGGACTGTGGGAGGAAATCGGAGCACCCGGAGGAAACCCACGCAGACGCAGGGAGAATGTGCAAACTCCACATAGACAGTTGCTTGAGGCTGGAATTGAAACTGGGATCCTGGTGCTGTGAGGCAGCAGTGCTAACCACTGAGCCACCATGCCACCCTTTATTAGGCCAGTTGGCCATTAGTGGATATGGATATAATTACAGCATTTAAAAGATATTTGGATGGATACAGCGAATATAAAAGGTTTGGTGGGATATAAGCAGGCAGCTGGGACAAGTTCATTTTGGGATTATGATCAGCATGGTCTGGTTGGATGGAAGGGTCTGTTTCCGTGATGTATGACTCTATGACTTTAGTCTATCATTCAATCATGGCTGATACGTTTCTAAACCCTATTCTCCTGCCTTCTCCCATTACCCTGATCCCCTTATTAATCAAGAACCAATCTGAGTCTTCAAGCCACTCAAAGAGTTCCACAGATTCGCAACCCTGTGACTGAAGAAATTTCTCCTCATCTCAATTCTTAAGGAAAGGAAATGTGCTACCTTGACTAAAGTCTGGCTTCATGGGACTCCAGGCCTACAGTAGTGTGGTTTACTCTGAACCACCCCCAAAATGGCTGATTAAAAATATTCAGCTGTCAAAGAGACAGCTCATCATCACCTTCCCAAGGATACTTAAAGGAGGGCAGTAAATTCTATTGTTACAGGTGCTCAAATCTTGAACAAATACGGAAAGAAAAGGTTTTACTCGGTTAAGAACATAAAAGTGCAACACTCCTCATCAGGACTTAAGAAATATATTAAATGCAGTATCAGGTTTATTCCGAAGAACAGTGAACTGGACAGGAAAAGGCCCTTCTGTCCACGATGTTGTGCCAAACATTAAATTAAACTAGTGCCTTCTGCCTGCCCTTGGTCCATATCCCTCCAATCCTTGCATGTTCATGTGCTTATCTAAAAGTCTCTAAAACACGCCTGTCATATCTGCCTCCACCACTACCCCTGACAGTGCATTCTAGACCTTGCCACTTTCTGTGTAAAAAACTTACCCCTCACATCTCCTTTGAACTTGCACCCCCCCAGCAACCCCCCCCCCCCACAACCCCCCCCTCCCCACCCCCCTCCCACCCCCTCCACCCCACTTCATCTCAAATGCTTGCCCCCTAATATTAGATATTTCAACTCTGGGGAAAAGATTCTGACCAGGCCGCCTACTTGCGGAGCGATTCAGAGAGCACCTCTGGGCCACCCGGACGAACCAACCCAACCAACCTGTGGCACAGCATTTCAACTCCCCCTCCCACTCCACCGAGGATATGCAGGTCATTGGACTCATCCACCGCCAAACCACAACAACCCGACGGTCGGAGGAGGAGCGTCTTATCTTCCGACTGGGAACCCTCCAACCGCAGGGGATGAACTTGGACTTCACCAGTTTCTTCATCCCCCCTCCCCCCACCTTGTCTCAGCCGGATCCTTCCAGCCCGGCACCGCCTTCCTGACCTGCAGTCTTCTTCTTGACCTCTCCGCCTCCATCCTACTCCGACCTATCACCCTCACCTTGACCTCTTTCCACCTATCACATTTCCAACTCCCCTCCTCCAAGTCCCTCCTCCCTACCTTTTATCTTCTCCTGCTGAACACTCTCTGCTCATTCCTGAAGAAGGGCCTGTGCCCGAAACGTCGAATCTCCTGTTCCCTGGATGCTGCCTGACCTGCTGTGCTGTTCCAGCAATAAAGTTTCAACAAAAGATTCTGACCATCAACCTTATCTGTGCATCTTAATTTTTCGGACTTCTATCAAGTCTCCCCTCAGCCTTTGTCATTCCAGAGAAAACTCCTGAGTTTTTCTGGTCTCTCCTTATAGCTCCTACCCATGTTAATATAAAGTGCACTTTGCATTACCAGATTTAAACGTTGCTGCAACACAATCTGAACATGCAAAACACGGGATCCATTTCCTAATAAAATCAATGCTATGCCTCACTTTCAAAAAAGCTTTGTCATTTTGCGACTATTTGTGAACTTGACATCTGCTATATTTCAGGCTTTAAACTCAAAACGGTTTGCGAAGATTGCAACTGTTGACATATTCAAGTGAAACATTCACATCAGGTTATAATGGATACTTGATTTCTAGACCATTAAAAGCTTGTGTGTGTGTTATCATGCCATCTGAGTTCTGCCCAAAGTTGGTCCTTGGCTCACTGTCTACTGATGCCTCAAACAGAGCTGCTTTCTTCACAGATTTTGTTGGTGGGACCTTGCCATTTCCTTTCACTCACTGAGGCAGAGTGAAAACTCAGGTCCAGAGTCCACCTCGGTCAGAATGGGAATCAAAGACACACTGTTGGCATTATTCAAAACTATATGCTAGCTACCTGACTCAAACCCAGTCTGAGTATAGCAGTTCGATATGGATATGTAGGTACTGCTGAATAATATGCTAATGGGATGTAGCATTATCTATAACTTAATAATGACTTGGATGTAAGTATTTATATTTGAGTGCAAATAACATTTTGGATAAAGCACAAAAGGAAATCATTGATAAATAGACAAAGCCTTTTCCCTGGGGTGGGGGAGTCCAGAGCTAGAGGGCATAGGTTTAGGGTGGGAGTGGAAACATTTTAAAGGGACCTAAGGGGCAACTTTTTCATGCAGAGGGTGGTGCATGTCTGCCAGAGGAAATAGTGGGGGCTAGTACAATTACAACATTTAAAAGGCATGTGGATGGGTATAAGAATAGGGAGGGCTTAGAGGGATATGGGCCAAGTGCTGAAAAATGGGACTAGATTAGGTTAGAATGTCTGGTCAGCATGGACGAGTTGGACCGAAGCGTCTGTTTCCATGCTGTACATTTCCATGACACTATCTTGTTTCCGGCACTGACCTGTCATGCAAGGAAATGTCTAAAACATTTTACATTAAAAGGAATATAAGTGGACAGCTGCAGTTCAAGAAGATAGCTCGCCACTATCTTCTCAAGGGCAGCTGGAGATGGGCGAGAAATTCTGGACCCAGCCAGCAACACTACCTTCCCTTGAAGGAATAAAGAAATATAATAATTAATGAAAAAGTTGTGAAATGAAAAGTAAAATGTCTTGCGAATCAGTCTCAACATGAGAACAGATAAAGTTTGGTAATGGATGTCACGTATCCAAGGCAACATGGCCTTTCTTCTGAGAGGAAAGCTCTCTGTTATTTTTCTTTGGCAGTGAAATACTGTAGATGTTCATTAATACACTTTGTTTCATGAAATTTCTATCTTAGCCAATGTATTTCATTTTATTGAACTCGTTAACTTTTCACAAAGTTACTGAGGACAAGCTCCCCTTCTATTATTGCTTTCCTGGTCAATATTACTTCCACTAATCATTACCATGAGCATGGATTATTTGGTTATTATCATGCTGCTGCCTGTTGAGAGGTTGCTGTTCCTAAATTGACTCCTACATTGTCCATATCACAAAAAGCCTCCACACTTCAGAAGACTCCTGTCGCTATACAAAGGGACACTCTAAGACTGTGAAAGTTGCTACAGAAATGCAAATCACTCCTTCTTTCTTTCCCTACAGTCAAGTTTTGTGAATTTCGATTAACCTGAAGAAGCTCACTCAGCTTCTTCGAGATAACTTTGAAATATGTATCCCTCCACTGTGGTCTTTATTCCCAGGGAGATCAAACAATTGATCCATAAGGCATTTTTCCTTTCTTTCTGCGAACATTCAGAATGGATAATCAAAATATCCGAACTTCTCAAGTGACACTGTGTTCAATTCTGATCTCCGTGCGATAAGAAAGATGTTCTTAAACATGAAAGGGTTTAGAAAAGATTTACAAGGATGTTGCTGCCATTGATTGTTACAGGGAGTGGTTGGATGGGTTGGGCCTATTTTTCCTGGAGCACTGGAGGCTGATGGGTGACCTTACAGAGGTTGATAAAATCATGAGGGGCATGGATGGAGTGAATACTCAAGGTTTTTTTCCCATGGGGAGGGGAGTCCAAATTTAGAGGGCATAGACTTAAGGTGAGAGGGGATGAATTTAAAAGGAGCCTAAGGGGCAACATTTTCACGCAGAGGGTGGTACGTGTGTGGAATCAGCTGCCAGAGGAAGTGGTGGAGACCGGTACAGTTACAACATTTAAATGGCACCTGGATGGATATATGAATAGGAAGTGTTCAGAGGGATATGGGCCAATTGCTGGCCACTGGGATTTGATTAATTTAGGATATCTGGTTGGCATGGGCAAGTTTGACTGAAGCGTCTGTGTAATTCTATGACTATGATAAGCCTAGGGGAACAAATTGGAGATATCTGTGTATTGCATACTGTTAAATCTAGCTTCCTGAAATTGTCCTGTTAAGACCAATATGAGGCAGAGGGTGCTGATTCTTCCAGGAAAACTAAAAGCTGATAATGATTTGGGACATTGGAAGCAGTTGTGTGATGAAAGATATAGTAAATATAAATGTATTATTATAAAATTTCTGGGATTTGGATTTCAAAATACAGACAATTGAATGTGGGTCAGTGCTGTGAAGATTTTTTAAATTTTGTCAGAAAGTTCTTTGGAAAGTAAGCTAAGTGCATTAGCCCATATACTACAGTCAACTGCCTGAGAGAATCGTTGTGATTTTAATGTTAAAATGTTAATAAAGGTGGCTTTATGATAGGCAGAATAAATACATTAAAGCAGTTCATTTAAATTTGATTTCAATTAAGAGAAATCAAAACTTTTAGTTCAGAAGAAACCAGAGTTCAGTTCAGAAGGTAAAATATTTTCTCCTAGCAAGAGAGTCAAGTTTTATCCAATTCCATTCAGGGGAACCAGTCACTTCAGCAGAAGCGATTTCTACTCTGTGTAGTTTCCAAGCCGAGAAAGCTTGGATAGAAATCTTCAAGTTGTTAGAACTGAGAAAGTTTAGGTCATCAGAACTATGAAATGTTCATGCCATCATACTCGGTGAAAATATTTGTTCAAGACATGTCTTCAGAAATACAAGGTAAAGAGAATGAAAAGTGTCATTAAGAAAAGACTGAAAAAGTAGAGATAGGAATGATATTTCTCTGGGATTGAGTAGCTGTAAGGAATGATGTTGGGAACAGGCTGAAACAATGTTTTGATTTTTCTGGTGAGATATTTCTAATTATAGTGTCTATAAATGTGTATAGATTTGTGTGTGCAATCTCTTTTGTGAAATAAACTTTTGCTCTAATGTTAAATTATATCTGCAGCTAGTGTGAATATGTTTCATTGACTAACTACAATGATAGCCAAAGGTGAAAAAGTAAAAATATGAAGCCAAATTTTATTCAGGTATCTGACTTGACCCATAGCGACATCACCTGGGATCATAACAATTCTACAGGAAGGCTGGCATTGGACAGTGACTTTACACAGGGAGTGCAGAACAAATGGTCTCTTCCAAAATCACAAATGCCTAAGGTGCATTTGTAGAAGAATTTCACCAGGTTTGCAGATGAAGTCATAGAGTCATAGGCATACAGCATAGAAGCGGACCCTTCAGCCCAACCTGTCCATGCTGACCAAGTTTTCGAAACTGAACTAGTCCCATTTGCCTGTATTTGGCCCATATCCCTCTACACCGTTCCTAGTCATGTACCTGTCCAAATGTAATTTAAATGTTGTAATTGTACTTGCCTATACCATCCTCTTGTTCCATGCATGTACCACTCTGGGTGAAAAAGTTGTCCCTCAAGTCCCTTTTAAATCTTTCCCCTCTCACCTTGAACCTAGGCCCTCTAGAACATAAAAACTAGGAGCAGGAATAGACCATCGGCCTTAGTTTTGGACTCCCCTACCCCGGGGAAAAGACCTTTGCCGTTCACCTCATCTATGCTGCTCATGATTTTACAAACCTTTACAAAGTCACCCCTCAGTCTCCTACACACCAGGGAAGAAAGTCCTTCTAACTCAACCTCTCCAGTCTCAGCGTAGAGTAGAATAGCTTTTTATTTGTCATTTCTCCCATATGTAACTGATACAGTAAAAACGAGACAGTGTTCCTCCAGAACCGAGGGTGCTACATGGACAGCACAAACTATTCAATCGAACATGGCATAAAGTGCATGAGAAGTGAAAAACATGCAAGTTACAGTGAAATGGAGGAATGATAACTAATAGACATTGTTCTAGCAGCAATTCGAAGTTGTGCAAAGAATTCCAGATGCGAAAGAGTCTGATCATACTGTGGTACGGAGCCTGATGGTTTGGGGGAAGAAACTGTTGCACAGTCTGGCCACAAGAGATCGAATGTTCCGGTATCTTCTGCCAGATGGCAGGAGGGAGGAGAGTTTGAGTGAGGGATGTGTGGGGTCTTCCACAATGCTCTTAGCCTTTTGGATGCAGCATGTGGTGTAAATGTCTGTAATGGAGGGCAGAGAGAGACCCCGATGATCTTCTCAGCTGTCCTCACTATCCGTCGTAGGGTCTTATGATCCGAGACGGAGTAATTCCCGAACCAGGCAGTGATGCAGCAGCTCAGGTACTCTCAATGATCCCTCTGTAGAATGTGGTGAGGATGAGGTCTGGGAGGTGGGTTTCCTCAGCCAGCACAGAAAGTAGAGACACTGCTAGGCTTTCTTGGCTATTGAGCTGGTGTTGAGAGTCCAGGTGAGATTCTCCACCAGGTGGATGTCAAGAAATTTGGTGCTCTTCACGATCTCCGGGGGGAGCTGTTGATGTTCAGTGGAGAGTGGTCGCTCTGTGCCCTCCTGAAGTCAACAACCACCCCTTTTGTCTTGTCCATGTTCAGTAAATCTTTTTTTGCATCCTTTCCAGTATCCTTCCTATAGCCGGGTGACCAGAATTGTTTGCAATACCTCAAATTTTGCCTTACCAATATCTTTGTTTGTGATTAGGTAATTGATTTTTCAAAGAATTTCCTAATGGTCAAATAAAAGGTATCTGACAGAGAGTAAGAAGAATGATCTCTCACTTTAGCTCATCAATTATATAACTGAAAGTTCAGTCTATTGATTGATCTGGTCCGGCAGGAAACTTTGGATAAAGCACATTCAAAAATATCCTGGTGCTTAAAAATGTTACCATCTTTTCCAATCCTGCTAGATGTTTTCATCAAAGTATTTACATTTTTGTAAAACAAGCAAGGGTCAGGTTTATACAAACAAAAGTAAGGCCTTGGCGAGTGTTGTAGAACAAAGAGACCTAGATGTTCCGGTACATAATTCTTTGAAGTTTGCCTCACAGGTAGACAGGGTGATTAAGAAGATGGTTAACCCAGTTGTCTTCATTCCTCAGCTCAGACCTTTGAGTATAAGAGTTAGGAAGTCATCTCCAGGTTGTACAGGACATTGGTGAGGCCACTTTTGGAGTACTGTGTACAGTTCTGGTTGCCCTTTTATGGAAAGGCTATTATTAAACTGGAGAGGGTTCAGAAAATATTTACCAGGACGTTGCCGGGAATGGAAGCCTTGAGCTACAAAGATAGGCTGGATAGACTGGGACTTTTTCACTGGAGTGTAGAAAGTAGAGGGGTGACCTTACTGAGGTTTATAAAATCATGAGGGGCATACATAAGGTGAATAACAATGTTCTCTTACCTAACGTGGGAGATTTCAAAACTAGGGGGCTGTTTTTCAGGTGAGAGGAGAGAGCTTTAAAAAGGATATGAGGGGCAACATTTTTTTACACAGAGAGTGGTTCATGTGTGGAATGAACTTCCAGAGGAAGTGGTGAATGTGGGTCCAGTTACAGCGTTTAAAAGACATTTGGATAAGTGCATGAATAGGAAAGGTTTGGAGAGATATGGGCCAAGCGCAGGCAGGTGGGACTGGTTTAGTTTGGGATTATGTTCGACATGGACTGGTTGGACCAAAGGGCTTGTTTCCATGCTGTATGAATCTATGATTCTGTCAGAAGCGTGCACAAGTGCTGATGGGAAAATGAAAACACAAGATGTCCTTACAGATTAGAATGAATAACTGAGGCACGTCAGCAAAATGCCTTGGTAAGGGGACTGGGAAAACATCTGCATCCTTTTAAAACAGACTTAGTTCAAAAACATTTAAACCTTCAGAGTTTCATTTTTCTCTGACAGGAGTATTCTAAACTCTAGTTAAGCCAATTACACATGACCAACATATACAGCCATTTTCTTGCATTCAAATGAATAAAGTTCTTTCGAGTATGTCTTCCTAGATTGTAAAACTACAAGGTCACCATTGATCTTCCCACATTTAAATTACAAATGCATTACCTGGTGAGAAAACAAAAAAATGTTGGAGATCACAGCGGGTCAGCCTGACCACTGTGATCTCCAGCATTTTTTTGTTTTTAGTACAGGTTCCAGCATCTGCAGTAATTCGTCCCTTTATCTGGCACAAAGTTCTTGTAAAGGCATTTTCAAACACAGGACACAAAATGACACGTCGAAGGCAAACCGACCTTGCGATCTGCTCAAAGACAAAGCCACATTTCCCCCATCAATATTCCAAGCTGCACTGATGCAACAGCAGAACACAGGAAAATGGAAATGAAACCTAAAATGCTGGAAGCCTCCTGTAGGATTCCCTCCATCTGAAAGAAATAGAGTTTACATTTCAGTTCTGATGAAAGGTTACTGGCCTGAAACGTTAACTCTGTTTCTCTCTGTATATTTACTGCCTGATGTGTTGAGTGTTTCTATTTTAATTTTCACTTCATTAGAAACTGTGGAATGTGGTGAGCCACAGTCAAACAGTCGATTTTTAGGGATCTTTATTGACCGTGTGGATCCAGGCCATGTTGGATTTGTGGAGCAGGGAGGACAATGAGCTTATAGAAACTGTGTTTCTGTGAAATGGATATCACTGACAAGGCTGAGTTTATTCCCAGTGGAAAATAAAGTAGTAAAATAAAACGGTATGACTTGGGATTAAATGTACTGGGGCTCCATTCTGTGATACGCAAGATGAGTTAAACCATTATCAGTCACTTATAGGCTTTACTGGTTATTCCTTCTTGCCTGTCTACCCTTAGCTAACCTTAGATTCCTGCATCTACAAGGCATATGCTGAGGGAGCTCCCACAGTCCATGCAAAGATTACTTACGGACATACAGAATTTTGTAAAGCCGAGGAGGAAGAGGAAAGAGAAATGATGATCTAATGATCCGGTGAAGTTTATCTGAAGTGTTTCAGCTCATTTTGAATGAGTCATTTAGGACCTTTGTTAAACTCTGAAGTCTGGCATTTTGACAAACACGTCTTTAGGACAAAGCATTACAGCTAGAATTACTGGAGACAAGAATGGAAATACAATAAACATTTTCTTTAATTGCCGACCTGCCATTCAATGTTGCTGTTGCCTTCAAACAACTTGCCTCAGATTATGTTGAAGCACAAGTGCATTGAAAAGATGCAGTGTATCCCAGATGGAAGCACATTTCTGAATTTGGTTATGAAGATGCAAAGTGAAATCTGAGCTTGAGTGAGTAGAAAGAGTTAAACCCAACTCCATTCATCTCCTGCTAATGACTCTTCAACTGTTTTCATTTTGAAGCATTGGTTGTAAGAGGGCTCAGTTTAATGACAAAGAATAACAAAAGGATTACAAAGGTTGTGTTTAGAGATTAAAGTATAATTAGAACGCAATTTGAGACAGCGCTGTTCTATAAATATGGACTTTGTTCCAGTTCATGAATGAACCCTATAAATAGATACCTATAACAGCTCTTTTGGAAATTATACCAAATGAGTACAGCATTTACTCAGTGAAAAAAAACTTAATGCAACATACTGCAAGGAGGCCAGTTGTGAGTTGAATAATTTCATGTGTTTAGAAACAGCTAACATTTGGAAAGACAGAATAGCGCTCACACAGCCAATTAACAATGAGAAGGTGCATTGACTTATCCATTGACTTCGATAAGCTATTCAGTTGGGTGGCACTGAATTGCCCCATTCCATTTTTAACTATCCAGCTGTGACTAGTGAAACTAAGCTTCTATTGTCACCTGGTTTTCGAACATAGAGTTGAATTTTACATGCATCAGGACAAATGCAAGAATGCCAAATTTCAAATGATTACAGCAACTTGTACTGTAGAAGAGTAAGGTTGGAAAGTTGACCCTGATTGGCTGAAGTGTTACCATTGTCACAATACTAGTACTTTTTACAAGGTTACTATGCTTTTGAGTTTTTATCCAGGGTGGGGGAGGGGGTAAGTGGCCAGACTCCAACTAAGCAGGGTTGGAAAGTTTTATTGAGGCCCTTTGTTTACCCCTAATAGATAGTGATTCAGGCCAAAAGCTTTCATGTCTTTAAAAGGGGAATGGCCAGCTAACTGCATAGCTAGCCTTCATTTAGATTAGAGATTTTTGATTCAGTTTAGTTACAGCAGGGGATGTGTGAAACAGGGTGCTGACATCTCTCTCTAACTTCAAACATGTAAGGTCTAGTACTACTTTCATTTTTACTGTTTGTGCTAAGGGATGTGTGTGTTGGGACTGTTGCAAGTATTTTCGGAACAGCATCATCAACTAGCCATGAAACGACATGACCAGCTATCCTTAGTAGCCACACACGCAGATGACAAGCAACATGAATTCGACTGGGACAACACTACCATTATTGGGCAAGCCAAACAGAGAACAGCCAGGGAATTCCTAGAGGCATGGCACTCATCCACAGACTCTATCAACAAACACATCGATCTGGACCCAATATACCGGCCACTGCAGCGGACAGCTGGAACTGACAACCGGAAGCGGCAGAGACAGGCCACTATAAATGCCGGAGGAAACATCACAGAAGCGCTTCACAGGAGGCTCCCAAGCACTGAGGATGTCACCTAGACAGGGGACGAAACATTTGCAAGACAAATTCCCAGCTCGGCGAACAGAACCACAACAACGAGCACCCGAGCTACAAATCTTCTCTTTGAGCACCTACGTGCGAGAGACGCTAAGACAAGCCAGGAAATGGGAATCCTGCGCTAAGCGCCACATACGAACAACTCCGGTTCCTGCATGAATGCCGAAAGAATCGAATCCTTCCACAATGTGTCAGATACAGACCACCAGTCAACAATCCACAAGCCAGGGACACAGCCAGGCAGAACGGATTCAGGATGATCCAGGTAATGATTACAGACGCTCACAACAGACTTCACAAATATAGACAAGAAATTGCGTGCCAAAAATCGTTAATTTCAAAAACCACTAATCAGGAATGGACCCAGACCATAGAACAGGCCATCACCATAGGACAGAACAGGACCACATACCGCAAAAAAACGGCACTAAAAGAAAAAATGGCCAAACTAACACACAACAGAGAGGACACCACAACACACACCTGGGTTAAAAACCTCTCCCACAGACAGGTCACAGACATGGAAAGAACAATACTGGCCAAGGGACTCAACTACAACCACAGGGATGCCAAGACAGCAGACTTCCTAGCAGCACTAGAATGCACACTCAGGAACAATGGACTGACAGAAGAGACACAACAAACAGTGAGGCAAAGTATTGTACCCCTGATAACAAGAAAAAGACAAACACATAACCTCAACACCAAGGAGAGGGAAGCACTGAAATCACTAAGAAACGATAAGAACATAATCATACTACCAGCAGACAAAGGCAGAATGACGGTCATCCTGGACAAAGCAGAGTACATCCAAAAAGCACAACAACTACTTGCAGATACCTACACCTACCAAAAGAGGGAGTTTGACCCCACCCCACAGCTCACCAATAGGATAAACAACACACTGAGGAATCTACAAAAAAACGGACAGATAGCCAGGTCTGACCTGCAAAGAATGAAACCTGAAAGCAACAGTACCCCCAGATTCTTTGGACTACCCAAAGTGCACAAACCAGACATCTCACTCAGACCCATAGTATCACTACCAGGGACACCATCACACAAACTGGCTAAAGAACTACAGCAGAAACTGAAACACCTGATCAGCGGATCCAGATAATCTATACAATCAACACAGGAGTTCTTGGACATCATCAGAAATATACACATAGATAAGGAAGAAACTATGGTCTCATTCGATGTAACGGCACTGTTCACCTCTATCGACAAAACCCTAGCCAGAGAAACAATAGCCAACCTGCTGGACAGACATAACAGACAACAAGACGTTGAACCTATCAACAAAGACGGCATACTTAAACTACTGGACTTGTGTCTCACAACACACTTCACATTCAACAACCAGATATACGAACAAATCAACGGAACACCCATGGGCTCACCGATCTCGGGAATCATAGCAGAAGCAGTAATGCAAAAGTTAGAACAAATAGTCTTACCACAAATTCAACCCAAACTCTGGGTCAGATATGTTGATGACACCTTTGTAATAATTAAAAACACAGAAATAGAGAACACACACCAGATCATCAACGCCACGCTCGCAGGAATCTGATTCACTCGAGAAGAAGAAAAGGACAACCAACTCCCATTCCTAGACGTGATGGTACAGAGAACACCGAACGGAGAATTCACCACAAAGGTATACAGGAAAGCCACACACACAGACCAAGTCCTAAACTATGAAAGCAACCACCCCAACACACACAAAAGAAGTTGCATCAAGACACTGTTCAAAAGGGCCACAACACACTGCAGCACACCAGAACTGCAAAAAGAGGAAGAAGAACACCTATACAAGGTATTCGCCAAAAACGGATACCCTCGCAATTTCATCAACAGATGCCTAAGAGAAAGACAACGGAACGAGGACATGCCGCAACCCAAAGGACTAGCCACACTACCATACATCAGGAGCATTTTCGAACTGACAGCCAGACTACTGCGACCACTCGGACTCATAACAGCACACAAACCAACAGCCACTCTCGGACAACAACTCACCAGGACGAAGGACCCGATACCCAGCATGAGCAAAACTAATGTAGTGTACAAAATCCCATGCAAGGACTGCACAAAACACTATATAGGACAAACAGGAAGACAGCTAACGGTCCGCATCCATAAACACCAACCAGCCACGAAACGACACGACCAGCTATCCTTAGTAGCCACACACGCAGATGACAAGCAACATTAATTCGACTGGAACAACACTACTATTATAGGACAAGCCAAACAGAGAACAGCCAGGGAATTCCTAGAGACATGGCACTCATCCACAGACTCTATCAACAAACACATCGACCTGGACCACTGCAGCGGACAGCTGAAACTGACAACCGGAAGCGGCAGAGACAGGCCACTATAAATGCCGGAGGAAATATCACAGAAGTGCTTCACAGGAGGCTCCCAAGCACTGAGGATGTCACCTAGACAGGGGACAAAACGTTTGAAAGACAAATTCCCCGCTCGGCGAACAGAACCACAACAACGAGCACCCGAGCTACAAATCTTCTCCCAAACGTTGAGCATCATCAAGTAGGAAAAGTTATCTGGTACTCGGTTTTTTTGTACTTAGTGTTTCATTCCATAATTTTGTAAATAAATTTTGTTTGTTTAATACTTGGCAGTTGAATCAGCTATCTACTCCAGGAATATCCATTATAGACCTAGCTAAAACAAATAGCAAAGTTATGGTCTGGGCTACCTGCTTATAACTGTTTTGAGGGGTCTGGCCTAGTCAATAACACCAAGGTGGAAGTAACAGAGAGCTATAGACTACCCAAGCTCCTGCACAATTTAACATATTATTTTTGTGTGCAGAGAACGGTTCCCTGCATTTGAATATGTGCTGGCTCTGCAAAAATAAAGGAGCCAAATTATGAACCTGAATGATTATCTCAAAATTATTTCTGAATTAGCTTTTGAGGATTGATCACTTGGGATTGATCAACAGGTGTTACCCAATTGCAGAATCTCAACTAACAATAGATTATATGTTGTTGTATTTTGGATGCATGGGCTGGTTGTGCTGTGCCTATTATGAGCAATCAAAGGGACATATTGTTTGACTCAATCTATCAGTATATTAGGATTACAGTGGTGCTGGAAAAACACAGCAGGTCAAACAGCATTTGAGGAGCAGGAAAATTGATGTTTCGGGCCACAGCCCTTCATCAGGAATGGCCTTTGTCCGAAATGCCATTTTCCTGCTCCTCGGATGCTGCCTGACCTGCTGCGCTTTTCCAGCACCACTCAAATCTTGACTCTAATCTCCAGCATCTGCAGTCCTCACTTTTGCCCAGTCAGCATATCAGCTTGTTCCTGCAGGTGTTTGCAATAAACTGACAGATTGCTTGCCCGACGTACTTGATGAGCAGAAATCTTCATCAACTCCAGAGACATTATGATGAGTTCCCACAACAAACTGGTTCTGCAGCAAGGATACAGTTTGAAATTGTTGAACTCAGAGTTGAATCCTGAAGGCTGCTGACATGAAATTGACAAATGAGTTGCTGTTTCTGAAGCATGCACTGAGTGGAACAGAGGTTAATTGTTAGACCGGAGATTGTTTTGGGAAATTATTACGGGTCGTAAGCTAAGTGTCCATTTTGTTTTCTCTTCTTTCAGTTTTGAGTTTTCTCTTTCTTATTTATCTTGCAGACAGCAGCAGAGTGAATGATGAAAGAGCATCATTTTAAGGTGAAGGGCAAAAAACTTTTACTTTGGATGCACTGCCTGGGTGTCCAGTTGAGACAGAAAGCCTCACAACCTTAAAATATGTAAATGTGAAATGCCATAATATTTAAGGTTATGGGCCTAGTGCTGGAAAGTGGGAATAGTGTAGATAGGTCAATGGGCTGAAGGGCCTCTTATCTGCTCCATGAATCTATGGGCAAGACGTTGGCTCTAAGACATTCCTTTTCTTGTTTCCAATTCTATTCCTTTTGGCCTTGGAAGACTAATTCTTCTCTTATTAAATCTCTACGTTTAACCTTAAAAACTGAAACAACTGCAGATGCTGGACATCAGAAATAAAAAACAGAAATTGCTGGAAAAGCTCAGCAGCATTTGTGTAGAGCAATTGGAGTTAACGCTTCGGTCCAATGACCCTTCCTCAAAAGCTGATGGAAGGTTGAAAAAAGTTGTTTTTTTATGCAGGTGATAGGGTGAGGGGGAGGGGGTACGGAGTAAACAATTAGCTGCAGATCGATTCTAGATAGAGAGAGAGAGAGACAGAGAGAGAGAGAAGAGAATAGTTGGACAGATAAAAGAGTGGACAATGATCAGCCGGGGAGAATGTTTAGCTGTGAATGGGGACTGTTAGTGGCTAACAATGGAATGTGTGTAATAGCAGCCCATGTGATAACAAGGCCTGATGTGTGGGGATTGAGGTAAGGACATGGGAGAAAGTGCTTCAAGCCCTAAAATTGTTGAATTTAATATTGAAACTAGAAGGTTGTAGAGTTCTCAAGTGGAAAATGAGGTGCTGTTCTTTCACCACTGATGTAAAGCTCACTGGTCTATCGTTCCTTGACTTATCCTTACCACCTTTCTTAAATAATGGCACCACATTAACCACCCTCCAGTCTTCCAATGCCTCACCCCTGGCTGTTGATGGTACAAATATTTCAGTAAAGACCCACTAATCACTTCCCTGGCTTCCTGCAAAGTTCTGGGATCCCCGGGAGTTACCCATCTTTATACATTTTAAGATGTCCAGTACCACCTCCTCTGTTAAGTCAACACTTTTCAAGATGTCACTGTTAATATTTCTCTAAGTTCTCTAGCTTCCATATCGTTCTCCACAGTAAACACTGACGTGAAATACTCGTTTAGTATCTCACCCATCTCCTGTGGTTCTACATGTAGACAGCCTTCTTGATCTTTAAGGGGCCTTATTCTCTCCCTACTTACTCTTTTATCCTTGATGTATTTGTAGAATCTGTTTGGATTCTCCTTAGCCCTACTTGCCAAAGGTATTTCTTGTCCCCTTTTTGCCTTCCTGATACCCTCTTGGATAGACTCCTACTGCCCTTATATGCCTTGAGGGATTCACTTGATCCCAGCTGTCTATACCTGCCAGTGCATCCTTCTTATTCTTGACCAGACTGTCAATTTCTCTTGTCATGCTGCATTCCCTACACCACAGTCTTGCCTTTCACAGGAATGTACTGCCTCCAGACTCTCACTGTGAGGAAGGACCACTGAAATGTTAATTCTGATTCCTCTCCACTGATGCTGTCAGACCTGTTGAGCTTTCCTAGCAACTTTTGTTCTCGTTTTCTGATTTCCAGCAGTTTTTAAGGTCTGTATCAGATTGGTATGTTTAAGGCAAGGAGAAGAAGAGTGGAACAAACATTTGATGGTATTGCCTCTGGCTGTGTGAGGAGGAATGTTGTCAAGCCCCCTGGAAACTCCAAGGGAAAGGAGGTTCTTGGAGCTGGGTATGTTCCGAAGGCTTTTGTTGAGGAACGGTTACAGGCCATGAGATCAGTCAGAACAGCACAATCTGCTGCAGAGTCAAGAGAGCACGGAGACTCAAGAGAGTAAACCAGTAGAACCAGCTTGCATTGGGTTGCTGCCCAGCAACTGCAGCATTCCACACCTTCAATGCAAGTCAATGCACATACACCCTGGCCCTCACATTGGTAATTGAGTATTTAATCTGCAAGTGTCAGTGTAGCCCTTCCAAGCTGGTTCAAGTCATTGCAATCAACAATTCGGCTCAAAATTGTGTGCTGAATCCAACACTTCCAACTGCCTTATCTGAGCGCTGCACCCATTCAAGATCCAGTTTTACCTTGGGGTCAAAGTAACCTCAGAGTGTCCGCATATCGGACACATCAATGGGTGGGATAATACCATTTGTCTTTAAATTATAATGAGGGAATGCAACACATCAACACTTAGGGAATGAAATATTTGGTTACAGAGTACACTGATTAGCTGGGAAGGCAAGGGGAATGAATAATAATGTGGGAGAGAGGCAGAGTTGGCAGGTGCCTGTCTCATAGTGGACCACGCTATGCGAGAGTCATAGCATAGTGTTTACATTCGACAACCACCCCCTCCCATGAGTCCATAACAAAGTGGCTACCTCTTAGTTGCCCTCTGACATGGCCCAGCAAGCTGTGCAGTTGTGTGAGGGTCAGCTATAAATGCTGTATGCCAGCCATGTTCACATCCCATGAGAGGATCATGCCAGTTAGGTAAGTGTTCCCTCTCAGAAGTACAGATTTTTGGGCTCTGTCATGTGGGAATTGTTCTCAATGCACTTCAGTGGGTTGGTGAGAATTATAGCAGCTAAGTTGACTTGCTGAATCATTGGGCAAAAGTGAGGACTGCAGATGCTGGAAACCAGATTGAGCTTTGACAAAGAGTCAGTTAGACTCGAAATGTCAGCTCTTTTCTCTCCTTACTGATGCTGCCAGACCTGCTGAGATTTTCCAGCATTTTCTCTTTTAGTTTCAGATTCCAGCATCTGCAGTAATTTGCTTTTATCCTAGGTTAAAGTGGTGCTGGAAAAGCACAGCAGGTCAGGCAACATTTGAGGAGCAGGAAAATCGACGTTTCGGGCAAAAACCCTTCATCAGGAATGGGTGATGAAGGACTTTTGCCTGAAATGCTGATTTTCCTGCTCCTTGGATGCTGCCTGATCTGCTGTGCTTTTCCAGCACCTCTCTAACCTAGACACTTGCTGAATCATTGGTATAGATTAAATTGTTGCCTAGGTCATTGTTCTCAAATGGACTGATTGCCTTTTCAATGCTGCTCTTTTGCACCCCTTGGATAAAGAGGTAAATATTTGGAGGTTTGCTCCTTGCCCCGTTATGGCCAACGGTTGTCTGAATGGGATGGTGCTATACCGGGTTGTTCTTTGCAATGGTTTCTGGAGAGGTACTGACCATCCGGTCTAACTATAATGGGCAGAATTTCACCGCAAATCAGCCAAGAATAAATTTTGGTGAGTTTTTGTGGAAAGTTTCTCTTGCTCCCTATGAGCCCTAGTGAGGTTTACAATGCTGTTCTCCAAAGCTCGCATCCTTAGCAACGTAGAAGTATCGCTTCTGCCGGGAGGTCTCAGGTTTCTGTCACACAATGATTGTTAAAGTCCAGCCGTATATTTGGTTAAGAGCTGAGTCATGAATTCTCCTTCTTCATGTACCTAGTGGCAGGAGAACTGAACTGAACTGAATGCACTTCATTGCAAATGCATGTGTACATTTGTAAATATATTGTTACTTCAGAACCAAGCTACGTAGGGTACGTGTCTTTAGCCTTATTCTGTTATCGAACCCTGACTAATGGAGTGCCAATCTTCCCCAGAGCCCATTGTAACCCACAGCTTAGTCACACCAGTCATTACACTGCACTGTCCCACTGACGTAGCAAGGCTGGTTCTGTCCATCAGTGACCTCGCTCTCATAGCAAGGCCTGTACTCCAACGCACTACCATAATCCACCACCCCCTTCCCACTTAGATGTTGAGCTTTGCCACACCTTCAGCATTATTGTCCCTCCCACTTCCAAACATACTGCTTCCAATTGCCAGGATCGATTCCCCCAACTTCCATGTGACAGTATTAGCCCATGATAACCCTCCTACCCTTTCACTGAATTGAGCACCAGCACTGACTGTGGCCCCTGGCCTTGACTGACATGTACAGACAGCCCTGGCAGATGAGTGACCAGATGCCTGACTGAGGTCTGACTGGATAGAAGACAGGAGCTGGAGTAGGCCATTCAGCCCTTTGAGCCTGCTCCTTCAGTCATTATGACCATGGCTGATCATTCAAATGTTCCCGCTTTCTCCAATATGCTCTGTTCCTTTCAGCCCCTAAGGACCATCACTAACTCCTTCATGAAAACATTCAAAGTTTTGACCTCAACTACTTTCTGGTGTAGGGAATCCCACAGGCTCACCACTCACTGGGTGTAGACCTTTCTCCTCATATAATCGCTACAGAGTGGAAGCAGGCCATTCAGAACATTACATCCACACTGACTCTCCAAAAGGCATCCCAATCAGTCACCACCCCAACCCTATAACCTTACATTTGCCATGCTAACCCACCTAACCTGTCCTTGGACATACCAGCCTTGCCCACAGCCTCATGGCAGACCTACAACTCACTTAGAGTACAGCTCTGCATTTCAGCACTGTACTGTGTAGTACCACAACTTTATCGTAACGTTATTGCAAGAACTATTTGAAAACTGGAACAGAATTCCCAACTGTTGGGATCGGCCAGGATGCACCTCAGGGCTCCTCACCATTTTGATTCTGGGATGGCAAGACTGACATATGAAGAGGGACTGAATCAGCTAGGATGATATTCCCTGGAGAACAAAGGATGATCTTGTAGGAACCTGTAAAATTCCAACAGGACTATACCAGGTAAATGCAGGAAGGATGTTCCTATTAACTGGGGAGTCCAAAACCAGGGGTCATAGTTTAAGGATAAATGGTAGGCCATTTAGGACTGAGATGAGGCCATTTAGTGTGGTACTGTGGCTCAGTGGTTAGCACTGCAGCCTCACAGCGCCAAGGACCTGGGTTCAATACCACCCTCAGGTGACTTACTGTGTGGAGCTTGGATTATCTACACTAGAAAGTAGTTGAGAAACTTTGAATGTTTTCATTCAACAGACTGTGCTGTTGGTGACTACTGTTCAAGATGGAGGGCCGGAGAAGCAAGCAGTGAACTGGAGTTAACCAAAACCAGAAATTGCTGGAGAAACTCCAGCGGTATGGTGGCACAATGGTTAGCACTGTTGTCTCACAGCACCAGAGACCTAAGTTCAATTCCTGCCTCAGGCAACTGTCTGTGTGGTGTTTGCACATTCTCCCTGTGTCTGCATGGGTTTCCTCTGGGTGCTCCAGTTTCCTCCCACAGTCCAAAAATGTGCAGGTTAGGTGAATTGGCCATGCTAAATTGCCCGTAGTGTTAGGTGAAGGGGTAAATGTAGGGGAATGGGTCTGGGCAGGTTGTGCTTCGGAGGGTCGGTGTGGATTCGTTGGGCCGAAGGGCCTGTTTCCACACTGTAAGTAATCTAATCTAAAAAAAAACTCAGCAAGTCTGGCAGCATCTGTGAAGACAGAAACAGAGTTAATGTTTTGAGTCCAGTGACTCTTCTTCAGAACTGCAGTTGCTAGGTTACCATGGAAGTAATCCCTTTTTCAGTTCTGAGGATGGGTCACCAGACCCAAAACGTCAACTCTTTTTCTTCACAGACCAGCTGAGCTTTTCCAGCAACTTCTGTTTTTGTTACCAGATTAAGGGTTTGACTTTCACGTTGGGAATGGTTGGATCTCGATTCTATTGTGGGGACAGGAGAATGAGAAACTGCGTGTCAATGAGGCGACATTGGGTAACAACAAAGTGTTAATACCTGTAAATGGGTCTCCCGCATGAGATTCTCACCTTGTCACTCCTCACTGAGTTGGAGAGTCGAACATTTTCCTCTGAAAGTTGAGAATTTCCTCACTGCCACAATCTCACCCTATTTTACCAAATTTGTCACTAAATGCCTATGTGGTTCAGAGGCTGGAAAGTTTCTACCCCCCACCCCAATCTCTGTAATTTGGGGTGTAATCTTAATGTTTTTGACTGAAGGCAGTCAGGAGCAGACACCCGGGTAAATCAGGTTCCACACAATGTGTTTGGCTGAAATCACTCTCCTCCATTTGTGCAGAGCTGCAGGCAACTCTGACCTACATAAAATAACCAGCGAGAGCTTGGGCCAAACATTTCAAAGATATTATCCCAGAATATTGTTTGAAGGGCAGAGTTATACCACCGTTAGCAGTGATACTGGGTTAACATTCTCAATTACCAGTCCAAAAAAAAGCTGCGATTACATAGGAGTGTTGATCTCCACTTACTGTACTGACATTCAAAAGCTCATAAAAATTTAACATTATCAGAGTCACTTTTCTGCTAACATGAGACGGATTTTTCAATTTCATTTTAACAGGCCTGCAAACTCTATAAACATTACTTCGGACTGATTGCATTTATCCTGCGTGACTATCTGCTCAAGGCAGTCCAACACTCAGAACTAAATCAGTTTAGGAAACTTCACACCCAATTATAATGGCAATCTTCATTTATATAGCGTCTTTAACACGGAAAACATGTTCCAAAACGCTTCACAGAGATGTAATATAGAAATACACCAATAAAAATGACCCACAGCAGCTTCGTATCAGCACACACTGTGTTATGTGACTGGCCTGTAAATGAACCTGTGCCACTTCACAAACTGCTTCTCAACATGTTTAAATCAGTTCTAAAATGGATACAATTAGTTTGAGCCACAGTTGTTTTTTAAACCTGCTTTTGGCACTTTTTGACAATGACTTCACTTTAGCAGAATGTGACTTTCTGGGAGAATAAACAGAATTTTTCTTATTGCAGTATTGAGCTCAGTTAAATGTAAGAACTGAATTAAAGTGCACAGTTGAATTGACAATAATGCATTGCACCCTGAGCTAATGGTGTCTCAGCAGATATTAATCAGTTCCCTTATGCAAGCAGTTTTTCAGACCTATGGGCTGATAAATATATTAAAAACTAGACAGAAGAAAACAAGCTGAAGTCAATCCCAGTTTTCACACTGGGATTCTGGCATCTCTATATTTGATATAAATTTTAATAATATTTTTACTTGCTGCAAAGAAACAGGACTCACATCAGTGACTGCTTATTACCTTTTGCCTATGTCACACATCTCTGCATTCTAAAAATATTCAGTTTGCCTGCTGCATAACAATCAGGGAAAAAAAATCAGGCTATGTTTTCTAAAATCAGCCATTCAATTTCTATTACACACAATGATAAATAGCTGGCAACTAGTTGCAAGCTGTAATTTATCCCTGTTATTCTGTTGTATGCAACATTCTAGCTGCGCTGTCATTGGTTTATGATCTCATCAGAAGTGCTCGATTGAATTACAAACTTGTAACTCACTGCTGGCCATATATCACGGCACATGCAGGCAATCTATAACTGGTTTCAATCAGAGTCTGTAACAGATTAAGGAATCATTTACCATAATGCATTGGCAAAGTAAAATGAAGAGACTGTGCAATGATTTAGAAACAGGTACTACAGTGAGCTGAGTTCTCTGATTGATGGTACTTTGCAGTTTACAGAATAATAAAGTGTAATGAGAATTAGACCCTGCTCAGGATGAAGAGATAAGCAACAGAGCATGGCAGATGCTTGAAAATCTTTAATAACCTCTAGTTTATTACAAATTAACAGCATGTTATACAGTATTACTGAGCATTTATGAACTGGCTGTAGATTTGTGTTTAGCTTGGTGGACTTATTATGAACAGAGCAATCTTGTTTATGTGTGAGAGGTCAGAACAGATGGAAATACTGCATGTAGCCACGTCTGTGTGTAACTGAACTAAGGACATTGGTGCTGACTATGAAAGCTAAACAATTTACACTTAACAGAACCTTGCCAGAAAGATGTTTACATTAGGCTTCTAAAGATATAAAACAAACACCTGAATGGTGGAAATTGGAAATGAAAATGGAATATGCAAGGATACTCAATATCTGAAACACTGAACCATTTTTCTTGAAGACTCAAATAGGAATCTTCATCAAAACTCAAGGATATTTATTCTTTGTTGTGACAAAGTATTATCTTCCTTCAGTTAGCCTGACTCAACTGATTCCATTCTCACCTATAAATCACTCAGGTTTTGAAGTCCTATCCCACAGACACATCCACCATAGGGTCATAGAGATGTACAGCATGGAAACAGACCCTTCGGTCCAACCTGTCCATGCCGACCAGATATCCCAACCCAATCTAGTCTCACCTGCCAGCACCCGGCCCATAGCGCTCCAAACTCTTCCTATTCATATACCCATCCAAATGCCTTTCAAATGCTGCAAGTGTACCAGCCCCCACCACATCCTCTGGCAGCTATCTCTGCTTGTTTCTGTTTGTTCAGGAGAGACTGAGGAATCTCAGGGTGTGAGCTGAACAGTATGGTTTGCTATGACTGACCATGCGATGGAATAGAAGTGGTCTACTCGAACCCCTGGTCTGCTCTGCTCCACAAAAGGAGCATTTGTGTTTTTGGAGTTCCACCTATTCCTGATAATCTTTCATTTCCTTGTCCAGCAACAATTATCTATCTCCACCTTAAAAATATTCAGTGACTCTGCCTCCAATACTTTCACAATCAGAGAGTTCCACAGTCACACAACTCTCTGACATAGAAATAATTTCTTCTCTTTTCTATCCTGACAGGGTGACCTCTAATTATAACACAGGACCATCTCATCTTAGATTTATTCACAACAGGAAACATCATTTCCACATCTACTTTGTTAAGACCATTTATGTTCTTAAACACATCATTCCAGTCAGCCTTCCATCTTCTAAACTCAGTGGAAAGAAGCCCCAGCTTGTCTCAGTTTTTATTTTAAGATTACCTAGTCACTTCAGATACTAAACATCCTCTAAACTACCTCCAATCCAGCCTTATCAACCAAGGAATGATGTTATATGTTGCTATTTGTGAGATTTAGGGTGTAGGTTTGCTCGCTGAGCTGTAGGTTTGATATCCAGACGTTTCATTACCTGGCTAGGTAACATCATCAGTGGCGACCTCCAAGTGAAGCAAAGCTGTTGTCTCCTGATTTCTATTTATATCTTTCTCCTGGATGGGGTTCCTGGGGTTTGTGGTGATGTCATTTCCTGTTTGTTTTCTGAGGGGTTGATAGATGGTATCTAGATCTATGTGTTTGTTTATGGCATTGTGGTTGGAGTGCCAGGCCTCTAGGAATTCTCTGGCATGTCTGTGCTTAGCCTGTCCCAGGATAGATGTGTTGTCCCAGTCGAAATGGTGGGTTGTTTTCATCCGTGTGTAGGGTTACAAGGGAGAGAGGGTCATGTCTTTTTATGGCTAGTTGGTATTTGTGTATCCTGGTGGCTAACTTTCTTCCTGTTTGTCCTACGTAGTGTTTGTGGCAGTCCTTGCATGGAATTTTGTAGATGACGTTGGCTTTGTCCATGGGTTGTACTGGGTCTTTTAAGTTTGTTAGTTTTTGTTTGAGAGTGTTGGTGGGTTTGTGTGCTACTAGGATTCCGAGGGGTCTTAGTAGTCTGGCTGTCATTTCTGAAACTTCTTTGATGTATGGTAAGGTGGTTAGGGTTTCTGGCTGTGTTTGGTCTGCTTGTCGTGGTTTGTTCTTGAGGAATCTGCAGACTGTATTTTTTGAGTATCCGTTCTTCTGGAATACGTTGCAGAGGTGGTTCTCCTCTGTTTTCCGAAGTTCGTGCTGCAGTGTGTGGTGGCTCGTTGGAAGAGTGTTCTGATACAGCTTTGTTTGTGTGTGTTGGGATGGTTGCTGGTGTAGTTACGTATTTGGTCAGTGTTTGTCGGTTTTCTGTATACGCAGGTTTGTAGTTCTCCGTTGTCCTTTCTTTCGACTGTGACGTCCAGGAATGTGAGTTTGTTGTCGGTTTCTTCCTCCTTGATGAACTTTATGTCTGTGAGGGTTTTGTTGATGTTGTTAAATGTCTCTTCTATCTTGTTTCGTTTCATGATGACAAAGGTGTCATCTAGTAGTGGATCCAGGTTTTTGGTTTGATGGTTGGAAGGCTGTTTGTTCTAGTCTTTGCATTACCGCTTCTGTGATGAATCCTGATAGCGGAGATCCCATGGGTGTGCCGTTGGTTTGTTTGTAGACTATGTTGTTGAAGGTGAAGTGGGTGGTGAGGCACAGGTCCGCTAGCTTCATGATGTTTTCGTTGGTAATGTGATTGATGGTGGTTGGGGTGTGTGTGATGGTCTCTTCTATAAGTGGTAAGTGTTTCCTTTGCCAGGTCGATGTTGATGGAGGTGAACAGTGCTGTTACGTCGAATGAGATCATTGCTTTGTCTTCCTCTATTTTGGTGTTCTTGATGACTTTTAGGAATTCCTGGGTGGAGTGGATGGAGTGCTGTGACTCTTCTACTAGGTATTTCAGTCTTGCGTGTAGTTCTTTGGCCAGTCTGTAAGTTGGTGTTCCGGGTAGTGAGACTATGGGTCTGAGGGGGGCTCCTGGTTTATGGATTTTTGGTAGTCCGTAGAATCATGGGGTGTTGGTCCCGTCGGGTTTCATTTTCTGGAATTTTGTCTTGTTTAATTATCCATAATTGTGTAATTTTCTTCGGAGATATGTCATTTTGTTTCCTAGTTGTGGGGTCGGGTCTAGCGCCACCTGTTGGTAGGTGTTGGTGTCTGCGAGTAGTGCATTGGCTTTCTCTATGTAGTCCCCTCTGTTCAGGGTGACTGTGAGCCGACCTTTGTCTGCAGGTAATATAACGATGTTTTTGTCTTTTTTGAGGTTTTCTAGGGCTTTCTTTTCTCGTGTGTTCAGTTTGTTTCCTTCCGTCTTTCGGCTCAGAGTAGGTGCAACTGTCTGTCTGATCGTTTGTTGTGTTTCTTCCGTGAGATTGTTGTCCTTCAATGTGGTTTCTAATGCCGCTAGGAAATCCTTCTTGTCAGCGTCTCGGTAATTGAAATTTAATGCTTTTACTAGTACTGCTTTTTCTGTGTCTGATAGGGTCCGGTCTGATAAGTTCTTTATCCATGTCCCTGTGTTATCAGTTTTGCCTTTTTTTGTGAGTTTGTCCAGTTTTTTCTTCAGGTCCTGATTTTTCTTTATCTGTGTTTGTCGTTGTTTGGTGTTTATGGCTCATTCTACCATGTCTGTCCATTCTTGATTTGTTGCTTGTTTGAATAACGGCTTTTGGCGCGCAATTTCCCGGTTGTATTTTCGGAGTCTGTGGTGGGCGTCATTGATTAGTTCTCGGAGCATTCTGCGGCCGTTTTGTTATGTTAAACTTCTGGCGTGAGGTGTTTTTATCGGCGGTTTATATTGGAGACATTTTGGCAGTACCAGTTTTCTTAAACATTCGTGCAGAAAGTACAGTTGTTCGCGAGTGGAACTCTCTCGGATGGCATTCCTTTCCCATCTTCGGACAAGTTGTAGCGTGTTGCGCCCATAGGTTTTTGCAAGGTTTGTGAAGGTTTGTAGCTCAGGTTGAGGTTTAGGGTGTAGGTTTGCTCGCTGAGCTGTAGGTTTGATATCCAGACTTTTCATTACCTGGCTAGTTAACATCATCAGTGGTGACCTCCAAGTGAAGCGAAGCTGTTGTCTCTTGCTTTCTATTTATATGTTTGTCCTGGATGGGGTTCCTGGGGTTTTGTGGTGATGTCATTTCCTGTTCGTTTTCTGAGGGGTTGATAGATGGTATCTAGATCTATGTGTTTGTTTATGGCGATGTGGTTGGAGTGCCAGGCCTCTAGGAATTCTCTGGCATGTCTGTGCTTAGCCTGTCCCAGGATAGATGTATTGCCCCAGTCGAAATGGTGGGTTGTTTTCATCCGTGTGTAGGGCTACGAGGGAGAGAGGGTTGTGTCTTTTTATGGCTAGTTGGTGTTTGTGTATCCTGGTGGCTAACTTTCTTCCTGTTTGTCCTACGTAGTGTTTGTGGCAGTCCTTGCATGGAATTTTGTAGATGACGTTGGTTTTGTACACGAGTTGTACTGGGTCTTTTAAGTTTGTTAGTTTTTGTTTGAGAGTGTTGGTGGGTTTGTGTGCTACTAGGATTCCGAGGGGTCTTAGTAGTCTGGCTGTCATTTCTGAAACTTCTTTGATGTATGGTAAGGTGGTTAGGGTTTCTGGCTGTGTTTGGTCTGCTTGTCGTGGTTTGTTCTTGAGGAATCTGCGCACTGTATTTTTTGAGTATCCGTTCTTCTGGAATCCGTTGTGTAGGTGGTTCTCCTCTGTTTTCCGAAGTTCATCTGTGCTGCAGTGTGTGGTGGCTCATTGGAATAGTGTTCTGATACAGCTTTGTTTGTGTGTGTTGGGATGGTTGCTGGTGTAGTTAAGTATTTGGTCAGTGTTTGTCGGTTTTCTGTATACGCAGGTGAGATCTATGTAATGCTGTCATTTTATTTTCTTCCAGGACACAACTGCACCATTCCACAGAAATACAAAAAATAAAATTGAGATAGTAACAGTATAAGACCATAAGACATAGGAGTAGAACTTAGGCCATTCAGCCAATCAAGTCTGCTCCACCATGGCTGATAGGTTTCTCAACCTGATTCTCCCACTTTCTCCCTGTAACTCTTGATCCTGTTGACAATTAAGAACCAATCTATCTCTGACTTAAATATACACAATGACCCGACCTCCACAGCCTTCTGTGGCAATGAATTCCATAGATTCCCCACTCTCTGGCTGAAGAAGTTTCTCCTTATCTCCATTCCAAAAGGCCTGCCCTTTACTCTAAGTCTGCACCCTCGGGTCCTAGTCTCTCCTACCAATGGAAACATCTTCCCAACATCCACTCTGTCCAGGCCATTCTGTAAGTTTCAATTAGATCCCCCCACACCCTTCTAACTCCATCGAGTATAGACCCAGAGTCCTCAAACATTCCTCATATGTTAAGCTGTTCATTCCTGGGACCATTCTTGAGAACCTCCTCTGAACATGCTCCAGGGCCAGTACATCCTTCCTGAGATATAGGGCCCAAAACCACACACCATACTCTAAATGTGGCCTGACCAGAGCCTGACAGAGCCTCAGAAGCTTTTATATTCAAATTCTCTCAAAATAAATACCATTGTTGCATTTGCCTTTCTAACTACTGACTCAACCTGCAAGTTTACCCTGAGAGAATCCTGGACTAGAACTCTCAAGTCTCTTTGCACTTCAGACTTCTGAGTTTTCTCCCCATTTAGAAAATAGTCCATGCCTGTATTCGTCCTACCAAAGTGCATGACCTCACACTTTCCCACATTTTGAACTCCATCTGCCACTTCTTTACCCACTCTCTTAACCTGTCCAAATCTTTCTGCAGCCTCCCACCTCCTCAATGCTACCTGTCCCTTTACCTAAGTTAGTTCTAATTGGGGGCCAATGTGTATTTTACAAAGTGCAGAGGTGGCTTGGTGCTTGTGGATTGGTGAAAGCACTTGAAGGAAAATTAATGAGACGTCAGAGGGGGGCATTCAAACATCAGATTCTACAGATACAGTGTAGACTTGTCAGTGTAAAGATTAAGGGTGGTACTGCCAGGTCTAGGGCTCTAGTCACTGATTGGACTAGTCAGCATGATCGTATTATGGGAAAGTTGTATCTTATAACGTCATTATTTTCTTGAGGAATTAACAAGGAGGATGGATGTGAGTAGAGTATTGGATGTTGTCTGCATACTATTTGGTACTTAACACGTGGTAGACTGGTCAGAAAGTTAAAGGCCCCTGGGCTACAGGGGAGTATGCTTGGGTCCAAAGTTGGCACAGTGATAGGAAACAATGGTGTACAGATGGCTTTTGTGAAAGGTGAACTATTTTCTCGGCATTTCACAGAATTCATAATTGGCTCCTTTCTGCTTGTTGCACATACAACAAACTTTTTATTAACAAACACCTATGGGACCAAGAGGCTCACTTTATCAATGTAGAATCACACACTAAGAAATAGAAATGTGATGCAG
This sequence comes from Chiloscyllium plagiosum, assembly GCF_037043375.1. NCBI lineage: Eukaryota > Metazoa > Chordata > Chondrichthyes > Orectolobiformes > Hemiscylliidae > Chiloscyllium > Chiloscyllium plagiosum. The sequence continues at coordinate 7,612,289 of NW_028270161.1, forward strand.
CAGATGTACACATCACTGTTATATTTTATTTACAACATCAATCACTTAACTAATAACACAACTTTGCCTTGAATAAAACTCACTGGCAGAGAGTTGTCTCACTCACACCCTCAACTAAATACTCGGGCATCATGATAGATTGTGGTATTTGAGGAGAAATTGACTCGAGATTGAATCGACTGTTGATATTTCACATGGCCATTCAATTGAGCAACAAGTACATTTACATTGAGGCAAATTAATTAATAAACTATAATAATTGGATGGAATCACATTGTAAACATCAGTAACATACGATAGATTGCAGGTATATAATTTTTGCCAGTTGCTGGTTCATAAGATGCAGGTTAAAATAAAGTTTGCTGCATTAGTGATTTGGATTTAAATGTGAGAGGCATAATTGGAAAATTTGCAGGTGAGACAATAATTGGCAGGCCATGGAGAGGATGGCTATCAACTGCAAGACGATATTAATGTTTGGTCGAGTGGGTGAAAAAGTTGCAAATGGAATTCAATCCAGAGAATTGCAAGGTTATGCGTTTGGGGGGGGCAGTGAAAGAAAAAAAGCAAAGAAAAGGCAATAAATGGGGGGAATGGCGGGGGGGGGGGGGGGGGGAACCGAGAAATGTTGAGAGGAGTACAGGAAGTGAGAGACCTTGGAGAGTATACCCCATTGGTCCCTGAAGGTAGGAGAAAGTGAGGACTGCAGATGCTGGAGATCAGAGTCGAGTGTGTGGTGCTGGAAAAGCACAGCAGGACAGGCAGCATCCGAGGAGCTGGAGAGCCAACATTTCAAGCATAAGCCCTTCATCAGGATTGAAGCTTGTGGGCCGAGGGGGGGGCTGAGAGATAAATGGGAGGGGGCTGGGGCTGGGAGGAGGCTGCCTTCACATTTATCTCTCAGCCCATCCCCCCAACCCTCCCATTTATCTCTCAGCTCCCCCCCGGCCCACAAGTAGATAAGGTAGTAAAGAAAGCACATGGAATGTTTACCTTCATCAGATGGTTTTGATTTTGATTTAATTTCATTTCACTTATTGTTGTCACATGTATCTAAGTACAGTGAAGTTTTACCCTGCGAACAGTACAGACAGATCGTAGCAAACAAGGGCATATGGATCATAGGGTGCTAACACAGAGTGAGGCAAAAAGGGTTCCAGCAGCACAAGAGGTGTGCAAAGCAAGATCAATATTATTTGAAGTTAGAGAGTTTATTCAACAGCCTGATATCGGCCGGGAAGATGCTGTTCTTTAGCCTGCTGGTGTGTGTGTTCTAGCATCTGTATCTCCTGCCTGATGGAAGAGGCTATTGGAGAGCATTACCAGGGTGGAAGAGATCGCTCTCTGTGGCAACAAGAAGCATAAATGTAGTCCACGGATGGGAGGTTGGCTTCTGTGATGGTCAGGGCTGTGCACATAACTTGCTGTAGTTTCTTATGGTCCATGCACTGAGATAGTATGCTCTCTGAAGTATGGAATACAAAAATAGGGATGTAATGCTGGAACTAGATAAAACGCTTTTGTTTTCAAAATAGTCCCAACTTTATTAGAAAACTAAGCATACTCCTTCTCACCGTATTCAGAGCTTGAAGTTTGCAATACTTCCCAAGTATCTTGTAGATTTGCACAGCCACACACATTCTGTCTGTCTGTCTCTGTGGGACTGTGATGTTGCCTTCTCTGTTTCTTTCTCTCTCTCTCCACCTCTCTCTCTCTCTCCCTCTCTCTCTGGAGAGTCAGCAGGTCTTTGCTTTTAGCATTTTTTTTTACGGAATAGCTAGAATTTTATGCACAGTTCTGGATACCACTTTGCAGGAAGACCATAAGGCATAGAAGCAGAAATTAGGCCATTCAGCCCATCAAGTCTGCTCTGCCATTTAATCATAGCTGATAAATTCCTCAACCCATTTCTCCCAGGTCTGGCAGCGTTTCTGGAGAGAGAAACAGTATTTGTATTTTGAGGTGAATATGACTGTTCTTCACAACAGTTCAGCACATCACCTTGGTGGGTGACACAGCTGCAACTGTTATCTCTTAGATGTGACGCTCAGTTATAGAGTCACAGAGACATAGAGTCATACAGCACAGAAACAGACCCCTTGGTCCAACCAGTCCGTGCCAATCATAATCCCAAACTAAACTAGTCCCATTGCCTGCTCCTGGCCCATATCCCTCCAAACCTTTCCTATTCATGTACTTCTCCAAATGTCTTTTAGACGCTGTAACTGTACCCAAATCCAGGAAGTTCATTCCACAGACAAACCACCTTCTGTGTAAAAACTTTATCTCTTATTTCTTTTTCTAAATCTCTCTCCTCTCACCTTAAAAATGTGCCCCCTAGTCTTGAAATTCCCCATTTGGGGGAAAGACAACTACCATCAGCACTATCCAAACCTCTCTTTATTTTATAAACTTCTCTCAGGTCACATCTCAACCTCCAACACTCCAGTGAAAAAAGTCCTAGCCTATCCAGCCTTTCTTTATAACTCAAACCTTCCACACTGGCAACATCCTGGTAAATCTCTTCTGAGCCCGCTCCAGCTTGATAATATCCTTCCTATAACAGGGTGACCAGAACTGGAGACAGTATTCCAGAAGGAGCCTCACCAATGTCCTGTACAGCCTCAACATAACGTCCCAACTCCTATACTCAAAGGACTGAGCAATGAAGGCATGTTTGACATCATGGGTGGATATAAAAGGTTGTGCTGGGGTTACAGTTATGTTTAGGGTCAGGGAACTTATCATAAGAACAGAAACCTTTCAGATAGTGAGTAGTTAAGGTATTGAATGCACTGCCTGGAAATATGGTACAGGCCGGTTCAATTAACATTTAAACATAGAAACAGGAGTAAGCCATTCAGCCCCTCCAGCCTGTTCTATCATTCAATGAGATCATGGCTGATGTGTGGCCTAACTGTATGTATCTGTCTTTGGCCCATGTCTCTTAATATCTTTGCTTAACAAAACTTTATCTCTGTTTTAAAATTAATGACTGATCCAGCGTCCACTGCTGTTTGTGGAAGAGAGTTCCAAACATCTCCCACCCTGTGTGTGTAGAAATGCTTCCTAACATCTCTTCTGAACGGTCTGGCCCTAATTCACAGAGCATGCCTCTAGTTCGAGAATCTCCAACCAGTGGAATTACTTTCTGTTTATCTATCCTGTCTTTTCCTATTAAAGTCTTGAAGACTTCGATCAGTTCACTCCTTAATCTTCTAAATTCTGGAGAAAACTGGCTTAATTTGTATAATCTCTCCTCATAACTTAACCCCCGAAGTCCAGGTATCATTCTTGCAAGTCTATATTGTACTCCCTCCAGGGCCAATCTATCCTTCCAAGGTGTGATGTTCTGATCTGCTTTCAGTACTCCAAGTGTGGTCTAACTAGGGCTTTGTATAGCTGCAGGCACCTTGCCTCTATTCCTGATGAAGGGCTTTTGTCCGAAACGTCGATTTTCCTGCTCCTCGGATGCTGCCCGACCTGCTGTGCTTTTCCAGCACAACTCTGATGTAAACTCTGGTTTCCAGCATCTGCAGTCCTTGTTTTTACCTTTGTACAGCTGGAGCATAACTTCTGCATTCTTATATTCCAGTACTCTAGATATAAAGGGCAGCATTCCATTACCTTTCTTGATTATTTCCTGCACCTGTTTATGGCATTTTAAAGATCTATGAACCTGAACCCACAAGTCTGTTTGGACACCCACTGTATTTAACTTCATTCCATCTGGAAAGTATCCCGATCTCTCCATTCCCAGTCCAAAATCGAGAATGACACTCTTTCCCACAGCTTTGCCCATTCACTTACTTTAACAATATTCCTTTTGTAATTTTGTGCTATCATCTACGCTGTCTGCAATGTTTACAACTGAGGCATTCAAGAGGGAATTGGATGATTATTTGGGATATGGTGAAGGATAGGAGGTCAGCACGAGGTAGCACTTGTTTGCAGAGCTAATGCAGGTAAGATCAAATGAATGGCTTTCTTCTGCTCCCTAACAATTCCATGATTCTGTGAAAACTTCTCCCTACTGCTCCCTGTTTTAGTGTGGCTCAGTGGTTAGCACTGTTGCCTCACAGCACTAGGGACCTGGATTCAATTCTACCCTTGGATGAATGTCGACATGGCGTTTACACATTCTCCCCATGTCTGCATGTGTTTCTCATAATCCAAAAATGTGCAGATTAGGTGGATTGGCCAAGTTAAGTTGCCTCATAGTGTCCAAGGATGAACAGGTTAGGTGGATTGTCCCAGTTCCAACCTTCCAGCTCAGCATGCCCTCATAACTTGACCTACCTATCCACCTTCCTTCCCACCTATTGACTCCACCCTCCTCTCTGACTTATCACCATTACCTCCACCTCCATCCACCTATTGCACTCTCGGTTACCTTCCCCCCCCCAGCCCCGCCCCCCTCCCATTTATCTCTCCACTCCCAAGGGTCCCAGCCTCATTGATGATGAAGGGCTTGAAACATCGATTTTCCTGCTCCTCGGATGCTGTCTGACCTGCTGTGCTTTTCCAGCACCTCACTCTTGTCTCTGATCTCCAGCATCTACAGTCCTTGCTTTCGCCTAGGTGGATTAGCCATGGGAAATGTGTGGTTATGGGTAGAGGGCTGAGTCTGGGTAGGATACTCTTCAGAAGTCAATGCGGGCTTGATGGGCCAAATGGCCTCTTTTCACACTGTACAGATTCTATTCTATGATATTTATCCCTCAGTCAACATCACATCTGAGGCCACTCTTCAAAAGGACAACATAGGGTGGCACGGTGGCTCAGTGGTTAGCACTGCCACCTCACAGCACCAGGGTCCCAGGTTCAATTCCACCCTCAGGCGACTGTCTGTGTGGGTTTCCTCTAGGTACTCCAGTTTCCTCCCACAGTCCAAAGATGTGCAGGTCAGATGAATTGATCATGTTAAATTGCCCATAGTATTAGGTGCATTAGTCAGAGGGAAATGGGTCTGGGGGGTTACTCTTCGGAGGGTCGGTTGGGCCGAAGGGCCTGTTTCCACACTGTAGGGAGTCTAAAAAATAATCTAACTTGCTGTAAACCACTTTGGGATATCCTGAGATTTAGGAAGGTATTATATAAATGGAATTATTGCTTTCTCATTTCAATAAAACTCATTATCTGCAAAGTGCTTTGGGATGTCCTGAGTGATAAAGTTTTATATAAATATCAATTCTCTCTTTGTTAAAAAAAAATTTTCCTGTTCAAATTCAAATCAAACAAAATTATGGCCAGATTTAATACCTTTTAGTTGATCTTCTAGCCCTTGTACTTAAACAATGATCAGTGACAGTCTCATGAGGAACCTTGTTGAAGTCAGTTTCTGAACCCTACTGTGTGAAAGATTAACATTGGCAGTTCCTGGCATTAACATAGAAAGCACTTCAGTGATTTCAACTGTGCGGCTTACACAATTGTCTTACTCACTTTAACAATATCACCAACAATCACAATGAAAATAAATGAAACTCTTTGAAAAATGATGAAAATTATTGTTTAAGGGCAAGTTTTGGATGGAATAGTGGTGGTAGGAATCTCACAATTTAGATGCACATTACAAACAACTCTGTGACGAATTAGCAATTAGTTAATTTGCGATGGTGTTTGTTTAAAGGTTATTGTTGGTCAGGACTCCTTGCGACTGTTTCATCGCTACCATGGAACATACACAGTCCTTATCAACAGATAGCCAGCTCATTTAACATCTCACATATTGGACTTCACTTGTTATAGTACAACATGCCTTCCCTATTGTAGCAGACAGTATGTTCACAATGGTTGAGTTGAATAGCTATTGTTCATATATATCAATCTACCCCTGTGATCTACTGTATGGTTTAATGCAGTTCTGGGCAAGAAAGATAAAGACTTTCATCCGGTGCTTTTACAGATGACAAGACTTTACAGCCAATGAGATGCAATAACTATTTTAATGTGGGAAACATAGCCAAACTGCACATAGCAAACTCCTATAAAGCGCAATATAATAATAAGCAGATGATTTGTCTATTGTGTGGATTTTGATCACAAAATAAGTATTAGCCTATGTTCTAGTTTTGGTCTGCTCTGAGTTGGTTCAAAGTTGAGTGCACCACACTCACTACTCTAGAAGAGATGGTAGTGTACTGGTAATGTAACTGGACCAGTAATCCTGACCTGCATCACTGCTGATGTGGGTTCAAATCCCACTCCAGTAGATTAGATTACTTACAGTGTGGAAACAGGCCCTTCGGCCCAACAAGTCCACACCAACCCGCAACCCACCCAGATCCATTCCCCTACGTTTACCCCTTCACCTAACACTACAGGCAATTTAGCATGGCCAATTCACCTAACCTGCACATTTTTGGACTGTGGGAGGAAACTGGAGCGCCTGGAGGAAACCCACGCAGACACGGGGAGAATGTGCAAACTCTATACAGTCAGTCGCCTAAGGCAGGAATTGAACCCGGGTCTCTGGCGCTGTGAGGCAGCAGTGCTAACCACTGTGCCACTGCGCTGCCCACAGTTGGTGGAGTTTGAATTCAATGAATACCTTGGAGCTAGTCTCGATGGTGACAACTCCAATTGTGGGTTATGTGACGATGCTGTCACTTGAAGAAGTTATTTTGTCCTTTTTATTTGGAAGAGAGGTTATAAGGTAGAGGTGCTGAGCTGTTTCTAAGAAAACAAACAACTTGTGAGGCCTTGGCATTTTTTTTAGAAGTTGGAACAATGGAAGCAGCCTGGGTGTGGCTAGCTCTTCCAGACAAGGGGCTCTATGTTTAGTTTCAGTTTTTCAGATTAGTTTTGAGCAGAAGCCTTTGGGGTTGCAAAAGAACTGGAAGCCTCAATGAATGTCTCCCAGCTGCTACTCTGAATCTTCTCTTGATGTTTTTTTCCTCCTGGATTGGAGAACTGCATGTGAGAATCTGTGTCTGAATTTGTCTTTTTAACAAAGATGTTACTATATTGAAACATTTAATTAGTAATAGGCATTGTATGTATTATTCAGTTAAGTTTTCCAATATTTGTTATTCTATATTCCTCTTCCTTTTGTTTGTATTGTATATAATTATAGAGTTTAAAGAAATTTTGTTTTGCTTAACATCAAGTTTGGCCAGTCATCTTGAATGTGGAATGTGAAAATAAGAAAAAGTTAGGTCTAGGCTACCTTCTTAAAATATTTTATGGGGGTCTTGATCCATAATCCATGATCCATAACAGTTATCGTTTAAAACCCATCTGGCTCACTAACAGCCCTGTAGGGAATGAAATCTGCCATCCTTATCCAGTCTGGCCGACATGTGACTCTAGACCCACAGCAATGTGGTTGGTTGCAAAATGCCCCTTATCAAAACACTCAATTTAAGGGCAATTAAGGATGGATCATGAGTGCTGGCCCTGTCAGTGACACTGAAGTCACATGAAAGAAGGAAAAGCTAATTAAACCACAGCTGTCAATTAAGTAGCGCTTTCAATCACTCGACAAAGCTTTTGTTCAGGAATGAAAGAGATCGGACCTTGTTCCAATACAAACAGCCTAGTGCCCAGAAGTCAATTACACTCAGCTTACATTAACTCTTCGTCTTCCTAAATTATTTGGTCCAGGCTTTGCTCAGACCACGCTGTAAATCCACCCCACGGAATTCCCATTGAGGTGCTGTGATTTATTCCAAGCCAGGATTTAGTAATAACATGTGTTATGAGCTACCTAATGAAAGTGTTATTTAAAGTAGACACTTGTACACGGGAAATGATGATCAGTGAAATGAAGTTGGACTCATCTATTAGGGGCTTTGCTTTGGAATCTGAATTAATTCATAAGATGCTTAATTATCCTTAGCAGGTGTTGATTAATCTGATAACTAATGAAGCTTTTATGAGCATATGATGGAGATCATCCCGGAAACCAATTATAGTCATAAAATGTATCTCGATTCAAATTAGTGTAATGATTGCAGATTACAGGTGTTTATGATTATCAGTCATAATTACTTCCTGTATAAGTAATTGGTAACATCCTCATCTAAGTTCCAATTGTTTTCATATTGTAAATTAGCGATATGCATGGCTGGAAATGTAATATCACTGCCTTTGTAAATGCCAGGCATAATTCTTATCCAAGGACCATCTCTTTGAGACTGATAGATTGATTGTGTTGGACTGTATTTAGCTCAACTAATGATTTTTTCCTCCTTTTCTGTTCACAAGCATTCAGCCTGGCAATTATAATATCTTGTGTTCAAATGATTAGCACACTTTTATGGCTGCTATTTTAAAAGTGCCATTAAATGCATTTAAAAAATAATTTAATGCTTCTTTTAAAATAGCAGATAAAGTCACATAAATATTTTAAGTGTTCGGCTACTCTTATTGCCAAATGTCATTTCTCAATATAAATATTTACCATTTTCTGTTTGGTTACTGTACTTTCTTAGCTCTTTGACATTTTGAAAGTTTCTCCTTTTGTTTTTAATCACTCTTTCCTGATTTTTCTGAGCAGTGGTCCTGCAGGAGTCAATGATTTCCCTACTGGCCCTTCCTTTTGCCTGACCACAGAATGGACTGTCTGCAGGCTCTTTGTGCAATTGTTCAATTGAATTATTCATCTTCCTCCTTGTCCTCATCATGAAATGAACATTTGAAAATGACGCGTTGGAGAAAGCCATCTGCCCCTCTCCGTCCAGTAGCTGAAACTATTATTAATGGGCATAGCGCACCAACCAGCTGACAGTGTGTAATCCTCTGGGAGAGAAAAAATAATCAGATCTAAATTTCATGCCAATTAGAGGGAATGAATCTGAAAAACAAAATCCTCGCCCAATCTCTTTAGGTAGTTGAAACAAATGAAGGAGGTCGCTGTCATATTACCTGTTGTTTCATTTGTCTCTTTTAAGACTCTGGTCCAGTGAAGGATTGTTGTCTAGCTCTCTCGAAAGTTTGCCCTCAGCCAGAAGCATGTTCTATCGATCTACTATCATCTGGAAAAGGATGGAATTCGAAACATCGATGTCTTCGGTGTTGGTTGGGTCTGGTGTTGGTGGTGGGGAAGCGATGGCAGAATGGGCATTATGGTGATGGAATCAGAGATGCTGGATTTGGCTACGGCAATGCGGTTTTTCACTGGTCTGGAGAAAACAGCAAATCTTGGCATTAAAAAAGTCTGGTTCATTAGCATCAACGGAAGGCAATGGCCTAGTGGTATTAAAATGGACTATTAATCCAGAGACCCAGGTAATGTTGTGGGGACCTGGGTTTGAATCCTGCCCTTTTTAGATTAGATTAGATTAGATTAGATTAGATTAGATTAGATTAGATTACTTACAGTGTGGAAACAGGCCCTTCGGCCCAACAAGTCCACATCGACCCGCCGAAGCGCAACCGACCCAGACCCATTCCCCTACATTACCCCTTCACCTAACACTACGGGCAATTTAGCATGGCCAATTCACATAACCTGCACATTTTTGGATTGTGGGAGGAAACCGGAGCACCCGGAGGAAACCCACACAGACACGGGGAGAGTGTGCAAACTCCACACAGACAGTCGCCTGAGGCGGGAATTTAATCCGGGTCTCTGACGCTGTGAGGCAGACAGATGATAGAATCTGAGTTCAATAAAATTCTGGAATTAAGAATCTAATGACTAATAAAAATCCATTGTCGATTGTCAGGAAACACCCATCTCTCTCAAGAATGCCCTTTAGGGAAGGAAACTGCCATCCTTACTTGGTCTGGCCTACATTTGACTTCAGACCCACCGCAATGTTGTCGATTCTTAACTGCCCTCTGGTCAATTAAGGATGGGCAATAAATGCTGGCCTAGCTAGTGATGTCTACATCCCATGAATGAATTAATGAGCTTTGAGAAGATTTGTAGCTCAGGTTGAGGTTCTGCATGTAGGTTTGCTCACTGAGCTGGAAGGTTCACTTCCAGACATTTCGTCACGCTTCTAGGTAACATCTTCAGTGGGCCTCCGGGCGAAGCACTGCTGATAATTTCTGGTTTCTATTCAGATGTTTGGGTTTCTTTGGGTTGATGATGTCATTTCTTGTGGTGATGTTATTTCCTGTAGGTGATGTCATTTCCTGTTTTTTCTCCTCAGAGGGTGGTAGATGGGGTCTAATTCGATGTGTTTGTTGATAGAGTTCCAAAATGACAGCACCACAGGAAATGACATCACCACAGGAAATGATATCACCAACCCAAAGAAATGTCTGGAAATGAACCTTCCAGCTCAGTGAGCAAAGCTACATCCATGAATGAATTAAATTGAGGGAATGGAAATCTGCCAACCTTACCAAGTCTGGTCTATTCATGACTCCAGACCCATAAGACAGCAGAATGGAAGTATCTATTCAGTTCTTCCAAACAATTCTTAACTACACTCTGGGCAATTGTAATGAACAAATAAAGAGAACCTAACTTAATCAGTGCCATACCATATCCTGGGAAAATAGTGGAAATACTGGAAGGCTGGTATAGGCTAATAGCAGGCACAATGGACTGAATGACATCCTGCCCCAGGTTGCCCTCCCACTTATCCCCAACCTGTCCATAAACAGGTGCAGGGGAGAGTAAGGCCTGGTGTGACTCACCTGCCCTTTTAGCCAAATATTATCACCAGAGAATACTGAGGCTGGCAGGAGGAATTCAGGGGGAGGGGTGGGGAATAGGGTAAGGAGGTGGCAGCCCTCCCCAACAGATGACCTTGGATGGAAAGCAAAACGGGTGGGACCTCCCTCAACAGCCCCCTTTCTAGATCAGGTGACCCCTCCCTGGAGTGATGCTGGTTCCTTCCCCCTACTCCCAGCGGCTCTTTGTCAAAACCCTCCAACCATTGGCCTCAGCTCCACACTGCACATACCCCCACCCTCCCAAAACCCCAACCTTAATTTGATTTTTTTAATGTCCCATGTACCGAGCTACAGTGAAAAGAGTTGCCTTATGTTCGACACAGACAGCTTGCAACATGCAAAGTCATCAGGGTAAGAGGACAGAGTGCAGAATACAGCCTTATAGCCACAGAGAAGGTGCAGAGTGAGATCAACATTAACATTTGAGAGGTCCAAGGTGCAGTTCTTGAATCTGTTTGCAAGTGTATTCAAATTTTTATATCTTCTGCCCGAGAGAAGAGCTTGGACATGAGTATAACTGGAGTGGGAGGGGTCTTTGATGGTGTTGGCTGCTTTCCCGAGGCAGTGGGAAGTACAGATGGAGTCAATAGATGGAAGGCTGGTTTGCGTGATGAACTGGGCTGTGTAAATCTGTGACACGGAATATGGACACTGCTCCTAATTCCCATCCTGACCTGCTGTGTGTCCTGGCACACTGTTGGGTGAACAGAGCTCATCAGGTCATAGTGGCATAGAGTTGTACAGCAGTGAAAAAGGCCCTTCAGCCCATTACATCCACACCAGTCAGAAAAATACCCACCTAACTCCCAACTTATCAGATTGGCTGCCCACTCTGGGATTCAAAATACCCAACCAGTTTCTTTTTCTTTGTTCATTCATGGGATGAAGGCACTAGCTCAGCATATATTGCCCATCCATAATTGCCCAGGGGGCAGTTAAGAGTCAACCACATTGCTGTGGGTCTGGAGTCACATGTAGGTCAGACCAGGTAAGGATGGCAGTTTCCTTGCTTAGAGAATATTAGTGACCCAGATTGGATTTTCCAATAATCGATAATGAATTCATGGTCATCATTAAATTCTTAATTCCATATTTCATTTTAAATGAATTTAAATTCCTCCCTATTGGGAGATGATAGCTTAGTGGTATTATCGCTGGACTGTTAGTCCAGAGACCCACGTAATGTTCTGGGAACCTGGATTCGAATCCTGCTATGACAGACAGTGGAATTTGAATTCAATAAAAACCTGTAAATAAGAGTCTGATAAAGACCATGAATCCGTTGTCAGAAAAACCCATCTGGTTCACTAATGTCCTTTAGGGAAAGAAACTGCCATCCTTACCTGGTCTGGCCTACATGTGACTCCAGACCCACAGCAATGGGGTTGACTCTTAACTGCCCATTGGGCAATAAATGCTGCCTGGGCCAGTGGCCCCTCATCCCATGAATGATTTAAAAAAAAAGAATAAAATCTGCCGTGGCAGGTTTTGACTCCAGGTCCCCAGAACATTACCAGCATTGACTCCATTATCTCCAAACAAATTGATCAATTTTATATTGTGCTGTACACTTACTAAGAATAACCATCTTTGACAAATGGCTTTATTTATTCATGGGAAGCGAGTATCACTAACAAGCATTGTCCATCACTAATTGCCCCTTGGAACGGTGGTGCTGAACTGTCTTCTTGAACTGCTGCAGTCCGCGTGGTGGAGGGACACCCATTGTGCTGTTTGGGAACATTTTTGCATGGTGAAAGAACAGTGATGTAATCAGGACCAACCCATCAGAGCTCTCAGCTCTCCCATATTTCAAACATCTGTCTCCCTCCTCTTGAAATACTTCCCGTGATCTAGTGATGGTGCTGCCCTTGTCCTTTTAGATGGTAAAAGTTGTAAAATTGGAAGGTGCTGTTGTAGGAACTAAGAAGACTAGCATATGCTATCGGGTAATAACATGGCTCAAACATGAATAGATGAAGGGAAGGATAACAAACTGATTAATAATAGCCTCATAACCAGATTTAAATTGTTTCATTGGATTAAAATAATAATCAGCATACATCTGCTGCTGTATTTCTGTAGTACATAAATCCCATTTAAAACCACTCTGTGGTTATGGGATATTAATTATTGTCATTTTCCAGGTGTCATTTAGAAGCAGCTATTATTATGGGAACTGTGCAAAATTGTTTCAGACCTTCTCCATCCATTTGTAGAAATTATGGAAATAGCGGAGTCATTACAGCAGAAAAGGGCCTTGCAGTACTTGGAATAAAAGGCACTGAGTCCAGAGACTGCATGAATTAAAAAGAGGAGACAAGTGTGGTGGTTATTTTGCTGGAGTGGTGTGCAGAGGCCTCTATGATAAATACACAAGTTCAAATGACACCTGGGGAATTTTAATTTAGTTAATTTAATATACCTGGAATTAAAAATGGCTATCAATTACAGTGATTATGAATGTTGTCTAACTGCACATCCAACACATTGTAAATGCTGGTTACTGTTAGAACCATCTGGGATGTCTTGAATAGATTCCCCGTCACCAATTCTTATTGCTGGTATTAGTCAAGCAAGTGATACTGTGTGGGGAAGGATATCCGCATGGTGCCTTTGGAGAAAGGTATCCTCTGTCTTGATTAATCAGCAAAGGCTTATTGTATAGTAACTAGTTACATCACATCTCAGATACATGATTCTCTCTTGTGAGACATGAGGCTCAACTTAAAGAGTAAATATTGAACCTTATTTAACAACAGGCTTTTTAACACTGAAATATCAATCAGGTACCCTCTTGCAACTCTGGTGAACGCATGGAGAACTCATATGAGACACACACATGCACAGACGCATATACTCACATGCATACATAAACACACACACATTCGCGCTCTGACACACACACATACACATGCACAAACACATACATTCACACATACACATATATATACACACACATATACTCACACACACTCACTCACATTCTTACATACACACACATATTCAGTCACACACACAAATACATATATGTTCACACACATACATTAACACACACACACTCTCTCTCTCTCACATGCACACACATTCTCACACATCCACATACACACTCTCATATACTCACACACAACTCTGGTTAGGTCCTTCCAGAAACATATCCTGATGGGTGGAGTTTCCCTTGTGATGCCAGTTAACTCCTTCCAGGTACTAATCATTGGTGTAACAATGGTGACTGTGACGATACAGGATTGTTAATATAACCCACCTGCTTCACTCATGTCCTACACGTGACTCCAAACAAGTGCAGAGATGTGACGCCTGTGAATGTAGTGATTGTAACGAGGTCAGCCAGGTGGACCTCATAGAAAATGAGTTCCCTGCTTGGGGATGTTAACCTGGAGCAATCAGGGAGCCCTGGCTGACAGGTACAAACAGAGGTCTCAGAGGTTCTGTCTCCTCTGAGAGCTGACTGAGGGAGCTGGATCAGTCTCAAGGACTCTCCACAGGAAATAAAGTGTGACTTGGTGATGGACACCAGCCTCTCTGGAGTTATTTCAGGGGCTCCACAAATTCAGCATCAACCAACTTAAGAGAATGGCTCACCACTACTAATTTCTCAAGAGACGGGAGATAAATGTTGCCCTTACCAGTGAAACCCACACCCTGTGACTGAACAACATTGAAAAGAAAAAGACAGATTGGCATTATTGTAGCTCCTTTCATAATCTAGGATGCCCTGAAAATACATTCCCTGCAATGGAATGTGGTCACTGTTGCATGGCAACCAGCTTGTGCACGGCAAGCTCCCACAACCTGCTATACTGACCAGCTTGTTAGCTTCAGTGATGTCAATTAAGATATAAATAATGACTGGGACCCTGGGGAGTATAACTGTGTTCCTCCACAAGGCAGCGAGCCAGGATCTGACAGTTCTGAGGAAAGGTCACTGGACCTAGAAAGTCAACTTTGATTTCTCTTCATAGATGCTGACAGACCTGCTGAGCTTTTCAAGCAAGTTTTGTTATTGTTTAGGATATGACAGGGCCTGGGATGAGACCTTCTGTTGATGTTTCATCCTCAGTCATATGGCCAGACATAAGTAAATTTTCCTGTCAGAGGGTCAGTGCTGAGGGAGTGCCGCACTGTCGGAGGGTCAGTTGCTGGAAAAGCTCAGCGAGTCTAGTAGCATCTGTGGAGAGAAATCAAAGTTAACGTTTTGGGTCAAGGGACCCTTTCTCAGAACTCTTTCCTCAGAATTGATTTCCTGAAGCTGTTTGTTAGATCCAGAGCCAGCCAATATGAGTCAGCTCAAAGGCCAGTAGCAACGTAATTCTGAGAAGGAGTGTGGAATCTCACTCCCTCAGAGGGGAGCGATTCAGGGAGATGGTGAGCTCAGTTATCTTCTACCTGCATCCAAAAGATTAACCCAGCCTCTCTCTTAGCAGACGCTGATTCTCCCAAAACGTCCATTGCTCCTGAAAGCTCTCACCGTATTGGAACTTGAAGATCTGTATGAGTTCAGCATTAGCACCCTGTCAGTATTAGCTGACAGTCAGTCATCTGCTGCATGTGGAAAAAAAAAAGAACCAAACTGTTGTGCGTTGATACAGAAAGAGATTGAAAAACCTATAGCTGAACTGTTCTTAACCGAGATGTGGAGGTGCCAGTGTTGAATTGGAGTGGACAAAGTCAGAAAACACACAACACCAGATGATAGTGGTCCTTCATCAGGTGATTTGAAATAAATCTTTTGGAAGATAACCTTATGTCATGTGACTTCTGCCTTTATAAATACATTAAACTGAATTGATTTAAATAATTTTTAGTCCCATGATTTAGCATTGTAGTTGCTTGGTCCTCATTAAAGGTTGAAGTGTGTTCTGACCATTAAAACTCAATTTTCATTAATAACTTTATAAAATATCATTTCACCTGATGAAGGAACAGCGGTCCAAAAGCTTGTGATTTCAAATGAACCTGTTGGACTATAACCTGGCATCATGTGACTTCTGACTTTGTTGTTAACCTAATCTTCATTTATTTCTAGAAGTCATTCTTATTGAAGCCACTTTACTTGCAAATACTAACTGAGGACTTGAGGTTTGAGGTGCACTATAGATGGCAATAGGAATTGTCCATTTATGTAAGAATTACCGTGGAGCCATATTTTATTCGTAGCATTTTGTGGAGAATTGGGTTTATGCCACAGCCACTGTCACCAACCTAATATGCTAACGATGATTGATTCTTATGTCCCTCTTTTCGCAGTCAGGTAAGGGTTAAGCCACTGGTTTATGTCAATGGGTTGTTAGCATTTGTTTTTGGGAATGGCACCCACATCGACTCTTTGCAGATGTGTTATCACAGAACATGCCAGGACATTGAGTCATCTAAATTGTATAATAAAACTGACACATTCAAAGTTTGTGAGAAGATTTGTAGCTCGGGTGCTCGTTGTTGTGGTTCTGTTCGCCGAGCTGGGGATTTGTGTTGCAGACTGTCGTCCCCTGTCTAGGTGACATCCTCAGTGCTTGGGAGCCTCCTGTGAAGCGCTTCTGTGGTGTTTCCTCCGGCATTTATAGTGGCCTGTCCCTGCCGCTTCCGGTTGTCAGTTTCAGCTGTCCGCTGTAGTGGCCGGTATATTGGGTCCAGGTCGATGTATTTGTTGATGGAGTTCATCCACTCATCCACAAACTCCATCAACAAACACATCGACCTGGACCCAATATACCGGCCACTACAGCAGACAGCTGAAACTGACAACCGGAAGCGGCAGGGACAGGCCACTATAAATGCCGGAGGAAACACCACAGAAGCGCTTCACAGGAGGCTCCCAAGCACTGAGGATGTCACCTAGACAGGGGACGAAACTTTTGCAACAAAAACTTCCAGCTCGGCGAACAGAACCACAGCAGAAAACTGACACATATTGCACCTTAAGGATAACTTAAATGTAAGGATTTCTTACCATCAATTTACATCAACTCAGTGTGATTAAAAAGTCAGAAGATTCCCATGAGGGATGATTAATCCACTTTGCGTGGTCAATCCCATGTGTGTGAAGGTAGGACTATACTCTTGTGTCATTTGAAAGTCACCAGACATGTGTCTTTCAGAACACGATGATGGCAGGAGAGTCCCAGGAGGCTGAGAGGAATGCTTTAGGGATATCTTCAAGAACAACTGAAGACAGCAAACCTTTTGCTGGCTCTGGAGGGTCCTTGGCTTGTGGCCGATCAATATGGAAAATGTTCAACCAGGAAGGCATGAAATGCATCAAGAGTAATCACATCAGGAATGTGCACAACCTCCCAATAAGCTTCCTACCTGACTCTCCAATCACCACCTGCTGCAGGTGGCAAACTCTGAATTGGACCTCATCAACCACCTCCATACCCATCAAACCCCAGTGGGAGCGAGTCACTCTCAATCTCAAAGGACAGCCGAAAAGGAGAAGCCCTCATGTATTCCAAAAGCCACACACTGCTGCAAATGCACTTATTTTCAGGAGACACCATGGCCTAGTGGTATTCTTGCCAGACTGCTAATCCAGAGACCCAGATAATGTTCTGGGGGCCTAGGTTTGAATCTCGCCACAGGCGATGGTGAAATTTGAAGAAAGAAAATCTGGAATTAAAAGTGGAATGACGATTGGGAAAAACCCATTTGGTTCACTGATGTCCTTTAAGGAAGGACTGTCATCCTTACTTCGTCTGGCCTACACGTGACTCCAGAACCACAGCAACAGAGGTGGTATTTAACTGCCTTCTGGGCAATTAGGGATGGGCAATAAATGCTGGCCTAGCCAATGATGCCCTCAGCCTGTGAACGACGGAAGGATGTCGTGAAACTTGAACAGGTTCAGAAAAGATTTACAAGGATGTTGCCAGGGTTGGAGGATTTGAGCTACAGGGAGAGGCTGAATATGCTGGGGCTATTTTCCCTGGAGTGTCGGAGGCTGAGGGGTGGTGGAGTCCAGAACTAGACGGCATAGGTTTAGGGTGAGAGAGGAAAGATTTAACAGGGACCTAAAGGACAACTTTTCATGCAGAGGGTGGTGTATGTATGGAATGAACTACCAGAGGAAGTGGTGAAGGCTGATACAATTACATGATGGGCACATGAGTAGGAAGACTTTAGAGGGATATGGGCCAAGTGCTGGCAAATGGGACTAGATTAGGTTAGGATATCTGGTCGGAATGGACGAGTTGGACCGAAGGGTCTGTTTCCGTGGTGAACATCTCTATGACTCTCTGACTCTATGAATACATAAAAAAGAAGAAAAATTTAAACTATGTCACTTTCTATGACCTGGAACCTATGACCTTAGTTCTGTTTTATAGAATTAACTTGGATTCAGAGCATTAAATACAGAGTTAATTGACAGGGCCTCAGATTTAGACTGGGATCGTTACTTTGTACCAGTTGCAATAAAAGTTGGTGATAGCGTGGATGGGGGTATAATGAGAATATTTTGGTAACTATCTCATCTGATGTACTCTGAATGAAAGTGTGGGAGAATTAATGTTTCAGCCATTCATCAGGAAGTGTTTATGCCCGAAACGTCGATTCTCCTGCTCCTTGGATGCTGCCTGACCTGCTGTGCTTTTTCAGCACCACACTTTCGACTCTGATCTCGAGCATCTGCAGTCCTCACTTTCTCTTCCTGAATGTAAATGTGGCCTGTGCCAGGTCAAGAGATCACAATTCAGCTTCCAGTTGTGAAATTGCCAACACCCACCATCCAATTGAAATATGAACACTAGAGTGAGGTCCTCCTGGGAGGCTTTTGTTGCAATTGAGTTCTGGTAGAGCAGTTGTTTCAGATGTCTGGTGTCTTCTGATGACAAGGGGATGTAGTCCTTCCTTCATGCATAGTGCGTTATCATTAGAGATCCTTATAATGTTCTGGAGTCCCTGGGCTCAAATCCCATCTTGGCAAGTGATGAAATTTGAATTCAATAGAGATCTGGAATTAAGAATCGAGTGATGATCATAAAACCATTATCAATTATTGGGAAAGCCCATCTGGTTTACTAAAGCCCTTAAGGGAAGAAAATTTGCCATCCTTATCTGGTCTGGCCTACATGTGACTGCAGACCCACAGCAATGTCATTGACTCTTAACTGCCCTCTGGGCAATTAGGGATGTCCAATAAATGCTGGCCTAGCCAGTGATGCTCACATCCCGTAAATACTTTGAAAAAACATCTGGCGAGCTATTAGTGTCCGTGCATAAGAATAGGAATAGGCCATTCAGCCCCTCAAGCCTACTCAATCATCCAATAAAATCCATACTAAGGTCTTTTTCCTAGGTGGCTGAGTCCAGAACTAGATGGCATGGCTTAAAATGAGAGAGGAAAGATCTGAAAAAGACCTGAGGTGTAACATTTACACACAGAGGGTGTGTCTCTGGAATGAGCTGCCTGAGGAAGTGGTGGAGGCTGGTACAATTACAACATTTAAAAGGCATTTGGATGGATATATGAATAGGAAAGGTTTAGAGGGATATGGGCCTGGTGCTGGTTCTCGATTTGGCTGGAATGTTTGGTCAGGGTGGACGAGGTAGACAAAGGGGTCTGTTTCCCTGTTGTATGAGTCTATGAGGAAAAGTTAGAGCAAATTGGATAGGAGGGAAATCATTTTTTAAAACATAAAATATTTCAGCTATAGAGCTATCTTAACGAAAAGGTTTACAACATTTCAAACTCAGCTAGATTTGGTCAAGGTGTGCAATAATATGACAGGCTTAAAAACGGAAGAACAAGAAAAACTGCTTCCATGAGTTGATTGTGCCAGGATTACAGAAACAAGTTTAATGTTCGGGGAAAGAAATGTAGCAGGGATGTGAGGATGTACATTTTTACACAAGTGGTTGCAATCTGGAACTGACTGCCTCTGAGAGTTGGTGAAATAGGGAGTGAGATCAACTCGTTTGCACCAAAGGAAGCTATCATGGACTCATGATTTGGAGATGCCAGTGTTGGACTGGGGTGTACAATCACCTGATGAAGGAGCGTCGCTCCGAAAGCTAGTGTGCTTCCAATTAAACCTGCTGGACTATAACCTGGTGTTGTGTGATTTTTATCATGGACTTGATTGGTCAAATGGCCTTGTCTGTGACTCTAAACACTTACAATAATACAGCTTGGGACATCATGTTGACATTGTACAGGATGGGTGAAGCCTCTTCTGGAGTACTGTGTGCAGTTCTGGTCGCCCTGTTATCGGAAGGATTTTATTAAACTGGAAAGGGTTCAGTAAACGTTTACTAGGATTTTGCTGGGATTGGAGTGTTTGAGATATCAGAGTAGACTGGAAAGACTGGGACTTTTTTCACTGGCGTGTAGGAGGTTGAGGTTTATAAAATCCATAAGAGGTTTAGCTAAGGTGAATGACAAGGATCTTTTCCATATGGTAGGGGATTTCACAACTGGGAAGCATATGTTTAAGATGGGAGGACAAAGACTGAAAAAGGACATGAGGGGCAATGTTTTTACATAGAGAGTGGTTTGTGTCTGGAATGAACTGCCAGAAAAAGTGATGGATGCAGGTACAGTTACAACTTTTAAAAATATTTGGATAAGTGTATGAACAGGAAAGGTTTGGAGAGATACAGGGCAAGTGCAGGCAGGTGGAACTAGTTTAGTTTGAGAACATGTTTGGAATCGACTGGTTGGACTGGAGGGTCTGTATCCATGCTGTCTGACTCTATTTAGCATCAAGTAATAGAATCATAGTCAAAATCGGACTGGTAATAATTTTTAAAAATTAAAAGTAAACATTCATATTTCAATATTTTTAAATTAATATATTCTGGTGTATATTACCCACTCAGTAGTATTTCACTCTGATGATAATTATATCTTCAGCATCTTTCAGAGCAATAGCTCATGTGAAAATAGGGAAGCAACAATCTTTTTTGACAACAGGATTTAGTAGATACGCTCAGGGCTCAGTAATTCTGTAGGACGACATTTAGAAAGAAATATGTTTTGGGGAAACCTTTGTATAGAGACACAATGCACTGATGAAAATCTCACAGTATAGCATGCCACAGGATCCCCGCAGAGCATGAAGCATTCAGTATATGAAAGGCTGCGATTGACAGCCATCTGATTGTCAGAGATTCAAAGATTATGAGGGCAGGCAGGAAAGCAAAGTTGACCACAGTAAGGTCAGCCACAATCTTACTGAAGGGCCGAGTAGATTTGAGGGGCTGAATGGCCTTCCTCTGCTCCCAGTCTGTATAACCCTGTGGGAGTATTTCCAGCTGGGAATTGTTTATGGTCCACTGCAGAGGCGTTCGGTAACGACGTTAATTAATTTAAAATGTTTTCTCTAAGAAAAATATTGAAGTGAAATGAAACCAGTACACATTGTCACAATAATAAAAGCAGCACAGCAAGATGTAATTGCTATTCTTCATTCTCAAGATGTGAGCATCGCTGTCTGAGTCATAAGATCATAAGATAAAGGAGCAGAATTAGGCCATTTAGTCCTTCGAGTGTGCTCTACCATTCGATCGGGGCTTGATTCTCTTACTAATCATGAATGTATCTATCTCTGTCTGAAATACACTCAATGACTTGACCTCCTTTGCTTTCTGTGCAATGAGTTCCACAGATTCATCCTGAGACTTTGCCCTTGAGTCCTAGTCTCTCCTACGAATGGTAACAGCTTTCCCAATGTCTACCTTAGCCAGGCCTGTCAGTATTCTGTAAGTTTCAATCAGATGCCCCCTCATTCTTCGAAACTCCATCAAGTGCACACCCAGAGTCCTCAACCGTGGCTCAAATGACAAGCCCTTCATCCCTGCGATCATTAATGTATAACATGAATAGATTTCACATCATCTTCAAATGATGTCTCTTTGTCCTCAATTCCTCCACGAGAGGAAATAGTTTGTATATCTATCCCCTGCAGAACTCCACTAATCACTGGCTGCCCATCCTGAACAAGACCCCTTTATCCCTGCTTTCTGCCTTCTGCCTGTCAGCCAATCCTCTATCCATGCCAGAACCTTGCCCCAAACACCATGGGGTCACCTTATTTAGCAGCCTCCTGTGAGGCATCTTGTCAAAGGCCTTGAGGAATGAAAATGACAACATTGTATTAAATGTATTGCCTAGGAGAAAGTGAGGACTGCAGATGCTGGAGATCAGAGCTGAAAAATGTGTTGCTGGAAAAGCGCAGCAGGTCAGGCAGCATCAAAGGAGCAGGAGTCGAAGTTTCGGGCATAAGCCCTTCTTCAGGAGAAGATTCCTGAAGAAGGGCTTATGCCCGAAACGTCGATTCTCCTGCTCCTTTGATGCTGCCTGACCTGCTGCGCTTTTCCAGAAACACATTTTTCACCTTAAATGTATTGCCCACCATTTCAACAAAGATCTCACTCTACACTGTTAAAATGAAGGAATTAAGATAAAGTTAATGTAACAGCTCCAAGGGGCACTGCAACTATCAACAGAGTGTCAAAGCAAGCTTCTCAAATTTAATCTAATAATGATGCACCTCAGCCCCCGTCATACTCACTGCTTGCAGTTGGCCTGTACTGAACACGTGCTCCCTATCCAAGGTCAGACACAACCACAGAAACCAAATTAATGTTTCAAATCGGGTATGACTCTTTTTTAGAACTGAAGTCATATTGGACTTGAACCGTTAACACCGTTTCTCTCTCCAGAGATGCTGCCAGACCTGCTGAGTTTCTCCAGCACTCTCTATTGGGTGCAACTGCACCTCCACAGCCCCGTTCCTGGTCTGGCTCATCATCATCACATTCCTAATGAAGGCCTTATGCCCAAAACATCGATTCTCCTGCTCCCCGGATGATGCCTGACCTGCTGTGCTTTCCAGCACCACATTCCCGACTTTGACCTCCAGCATCTGCAGTCCTCACTTTCTCCTCATGGTCACCATGGCCTGGCCCAGGATCAGACACAGAGGAACGTCCTCCAATCCACCTGCCCATCTCCACATCAAGTAGCCAAAGACCTGGAGAAGATCTCAGTCCAACAGGAAGGATGGCAAGACACTATTAAAGCTCGCTGACCTGTAAGCCGACAAACTGGGATTTGATGAAGCTGTTATGACCTGGAGAGTAGGATCATTTGAGAGAAATGAAAATCCTTCAGGATTTGTATTAACAGAAAGACTTCAAAGGATGAATGATTGAGAATGCTGGAGTGGGGGAATAGGTCACCACTTCAAGAGGAATGGGGGATGGGAGCTAAAGTACAGCTTTTCATTGTTTCATGAAATTAAAAACCCTTAGACATTTAAATCATTTTGAGGATCTGAAAGGCTTGTAAGAATTTTCTCACAATGACACACAGCCTTGTTGATTGTGTTCTCCCTTCAGTGGGAGCTTTGTTTTGAAATGCTGTGAGAAAGTGAAAGGTTTACTGCTATTCTGAGACCACAGAGTCTTTAAATCAAACCTTTATTATCCACATTGCATCCAGCAACTAATCTGCAACTATTGAAATTGGAATCAATATGTAATGAATATCAAATTATTAGCTGTATGGATCCATAAAGCAACTTTATGTTCACCATACCAAACAGCACTTCAACCTAGTCATTGCTCTGTGATAACATCTTATGAATCCTTAATACATTCATTTCATGTTCCTCAATTGATATTTTAAGAGCAGTTAATCCACTTAAAGAAGTGAGGTTTTCCAATTGAATTAATTGTTAATCTCTCTCTTAACAGCAAATTGTGGAGCTTTTGGCAAATACACTGTATCACGATCTTGTAAAAATATTGTTCCTCAATTATTATTTCGACTCTAATGGAGTGAATGCTGTACAATTGCCATGACCACAGAGGATGAGTCAACTACTAAGTAATAGCAAAGCTTCGGTCTGACTGCATGGGTTCACCATTCTAGGAGGAAAAGCAAGAAATGCAGAATAAACAATATTCAAATCCTTTCAGTGATCCACTCCACCTGCAGAAGAACAGTACAAAAACATAAAAGAATACGATTCTAAGAAGTTCTGTTTGTATGGGGACAACGCGGGTGATTTACTTGAATTACTTACTAATACTTACTGAGAAATTCCTCTTTTGATGTGAAAAGATTTACAAGGCTGTTGCCAGGGTTGGAGGTTTTGAGCTATAGGGAAAGGCTGAACAGGCTGGGGCTATTTTCCTTGCAGCGTCAGAGGCTGAGGGGTGACCTTATTTAGGTCTTTAAAATCATGAGGGGCATGGATAGGATAAATAGACAAGGTCTTTTCCCTGGGGTGGGGGGGAGTCCAAAACCAGATGGCAAAGGTTTAAGGTAAGAAGGGAGAAATTTAAAAGGGATCTAAAGGGCAACTTTTTCATGCACAGGGTGGTGCGTGTATGGAATGAGCTGCCAAAGGAAGTGGTGGAGGCTGGTACAATTACAAAATTTAAAAGGCATCTGGATGGTTTTATGAATAGGAAAGGTTAGAGGGATATTGGCCAAGTGGTGGCAAATGGGACTAGATTTATTTAGAATATCTGGTCGGCATGGACGGGTGGGACCAAAGGGTTTGTTTCCGTGCTGTACATCTCTATGACTTGATAACTCTAAATGGGAAAGTGCCAGTTGTACTTAAAGATGCAGGAACAGAATCACACTCACAGAAGTTAGATTTTTTTAAAATTAAAATGTCAATCTTATAGATCTTGAAGTGTCTCAGTAATTAAGGGAGTTTGGGTTGGGGGGGGGGGGTGCGGTGGGTGAATTCTGATGTTCTCCTGTTTGGCACGAGGAAAGAAATTTCACCTCATAATGTACAATGAAACAGAACCGATAAAACAACTGAAGCTGATTGCAATGTTCTGCTATTAATTCTTCCTTAATTAGGTCCCTGTCCATGAGATCATTGCATAATCACATATTTTAATCTGGTTTACTGTAATAAAATAAACAATCATTCTAACTATGGGACATCATAAATGTTTCAAAAATTCCAGCTTTGGAAATCTTTATTCTTCTGTGGGACTGAGATTTTCATACAAGCAATTGGTGTTCTTTGCTGCTTAAGTGGAAAATCCCTGAGGACTTTATTCCCCTCAGGACTGCAGTCCAGCTGCTGCTGAAATAAGCCACATATTGTGACTAAAGCAACTTCAGTACTCATGAAGTTTCCCAAGATCACACACACTCGCTCAGGGTGCTCAATAAAATGTTGCAGTAATATAGTTCAAACATTAGGATGGGAGACAGCAGAGGCAATGTCTTCCACAGAGCATCCTTTAATAATCCAAGACAATGACAATTTGTTAAAGCTTCAGAGTCTTCCTTTAAATACCTGACCCCTGTTCTCGTAAACCCTCATGACTGCCGTCTCCACCAACTTCACTGAAGGCAGCTTCTTCCAGTTTCAGTACAGATTTCTTAAAGCTGGCAGTCGGTGAGATTATTCTTCAGGCACTGATTTGATCTCTGAGTGCTGGCCCCCAAAAAATTGCATACAGAAGAAACAAACACATTATAGAATCCCTGCAGTGTGGAAGCAGGCCACTTGACCCATTGAGTCCACAATGACCCTCTGAACAGCATCTCACCCAGACCCACGCCCCTACCCTATCCCTGTAACTCTACATTTTGCACAGCTAAGCTATCTAACCTACACATCCCTGGACAATTCAGCACAGACAATCCTCCCTGACCTGCACATCTTTGGATTGTGTGAGGAAACTGGAGCACCCAGAGGAAACCCATGCAGACACGGGGAGAATGTGCAAACTCCACACCGACAGTCACCGGAAGGTGGAATCGAACCCAGATTCCTGGCACTGTGAGGCAGCAGTGCTAACTGCTGAGTCATCGTGCTGCTCCTCTGAAAGGTGCTAACCCCCACCACCCCCCCTCCCTCACTATTTTTCTGGAGCATTTCTCTCACTGACCTTTAAGCCAATCAGCCCAAATCAGAAACTGTTGGAAAAACTCAACAGGTCTCGCAGCCTGTCACCAGAAATATTTGGTGATCCCCTTTCTCAACTTTGAGAGAAACCCATTCGTCTTTAATCGGAGTCCCCGACATTGATACGATTCTCTCTCAGAAGCAGTGAGCTGTGGAATTATTTCTTGTTGGAGAAAGTGAGGACTGCAGATGCTGGAGATCAGAGTTGAGAGTGTGGTGCTGGAAAAGCACAGCAGGTCAGGATCCTCTGCTGATAGAGAGTGGGGAGCCCAACGTTGAGCAGGCTAACACTTCTCTTGCCTCTTTCTGACCCACTGCGGGCTGTTTTCTCCTGAGATGAGAGAAAGAGAGACATTGACAGAGGTAAAATTCACTGACACAGCTACAATTGCTATAGGAGGAGGAACGGTGTCCCAAACAAGTACATTCTCAATGCAGGGGGCTTGCTATGTTAGTGATGTGGGAGTACTGGGCGAATGAGAATGGGAGAGGGAGAATGATGCAAGCAATAATGAGAGTGGTGGGGTATGGTGCTTGCCGGTAACTGGGTGCAGAGATAGAATGATTGTGGGATATCAGAGAGCAGACGTTGACACTAATGCTGGTGGAGTGGAGAACATCATCAAGCGTCTTCCTACATCGATGGGCATCCTTCCAGATGAGTGAGATTGCACTGTCTTGACTGACAATCTTGGACCAGGCTGGAAGGATGTAATGGTGTAATGTTCTCTGCCTGTCCTGGGTGATGTGGATATTCCCTTCTCTGCACCACTTACCCATCAGGATCTCCAAAAGCTTGTCCACCAGGCAGTAAACCAATCCCCTTCATGGGAGATGTCTGGGGTGAATGCGCAGGGCAGCTCTGGGCTCACAGTGATTGCCTGGGTGCAGAATGACCATCTAAACACGGTACCTGTGCCAGTCAGTTTAGCTTCTGGCAGTACAGATTTCCTCCGGGTACAGCGAGTGGTAGAATCCAGCTAACATCAGATGAGAGGAGTGCCAGAATGGGTGAGGTTGGTGGTGAATGCGGTGTTGAAAAATGTGGTGCTGGAAAAACACAGCAGGCCAGGCAGCGTCCGAGGAGCAGGAAAATCGAAGTTTCGAGCATAAGCCCTTCTTCAGGAATACTCCAGCATCTGCATTCCTCACTTTCTCCTAGGTGAATGCAGTGTTTTTGCTGATAGCATGAGAAAGCCCAATGGGACTCACTGAGAGAAGCCCCTGTGAAACTCAATGAAACTGATGTTCTGCCTAAATATGACAAAGTTTGGCCCTATTTGTTAACTTCAAATTAATAATTGTTTTGTTCAGGTATACTAAACTACAGGAAAGGGAAATCATTTTTGCTTGAATTTAATCCTGTTTTCATCATTATGATTGATCGCCATAGGCTCTATCCATCAGCTGAGATTCCAAGTCTTTATTGTTCTATACTTGAAGGTAACTGTATATAAATAGAATCCAATTTGATACTTTTAGTGAGAGTTTTATTTCAGTTAGTCACATTCCATAAAATTCATACCCCACTGATTACTAACTCGCCATATTTATACAATTTGTTCTTTAATATATCCATCATCTGTTCCCTCATTCCATTAGGTCTCAGGCCTCCTTTCAGAACATATTAGATGATATTACACCTAGAACTCTTAGAACAGGACAGGTTCAGACACAATATATTTTCAAAACAATGTAACCTCCACTTGACAACTATTTGTAGATGTAAGTCAAAATATTCATACTTGGTTTTGATAATGCTAAAATGTTGCCTTAATTTGCAGATGGCTAATGGATAACAGCTTGTGGAAGTTAATTCAACAAATTAAAAAATAGGTAGTGGATGTTAACTATATTGTTTAGATGCATAAGTGAGTGCATTATTTACTTAAGTACATGGGGCACTTATTAAGAGAGATTGCTATGACTGTGACTTGGTAAATGTAATGTTGCATTCTGAAAAACTCCACTTTCAGGAAAAGAACTGGTGTCTAGTTTCATAATTCAACAAGCAGTTTAATATTGGATTGAAAATATCCTTTTGTCTTTTTTAATGGTGTTTAAAGCTAGCTAGGAATGAAGGGGTGGCATTTTGTTTTTCCTAATAGTTGTGAGGCTCCTGACCGATACAAAATTGGGGTGATCCAATCCAATTCCTAATCAGTCAGGGTCACAGAACTGATTAAGCCATCTTACTTGGACAGACCACATCCATAGACCAGAGGTTCCCCCGTCTTTATACTGGGGGCGAGGTCGGGAGGGAGATGAAGTCACTGGAGAAGTTGGAGTTATGTCTATGTTGGAAACAATATTGGATGTTGGTCTGTTTAGGAAAATACTGATTGGCAAAGCAGACCTTTTAGCAGCTATCTTCGAGCCAGTGGAATATTTATATCAACACGAGGGACAGGATTTGTAAGAGTTCGGTGCAAGCTGTCTGTCTTCATGACAATGACATCAGGTTGGTCGAGATGAAAGCAAAGTTTCTATACTGAGTGTTGAAGAAGGATAACTAAAGAAAGATAAAGAATATGACAACACTGCAGCGGACAAGTATGATGGCCAACTCAGAGAAAGCAGGACTAAAGTTATATGCCATGAAGAGCCATTGCACAAGTAAATCTGAAGGCTGTGACTGAGCTGAAATGGAAGTTGGACAAGATCCATTGCTATTTGAATGAAGAACCTCAGTGGGAATTCTAATGGGTAAACTACACGCATGTGGTGATAATTTTCAGCCAAAGCAGAAGAACAGGTCCGATGAAAAGAAACAATGGAAACGAGATAAAACCTTTCAAAAGAAGCCTGAGCCTGAAGATCCTGACCTTGTCTTCACATTGATCAGTCTGTTCTGAATCCAAACTCCTGAATGTGGACAACAAAGCATAGGCTTGAATAGGAAGACACTATGATATAGCGACGTCTGAGCACATGGGTCAGGAGTCAGAGGCAGTATGGTCCTAAAAGGTGTCCTCTCTCACTGTGCCATGTTATGTTCTGTGACGGAGTGGCTCATAAGGAGTTGACTGTGAATGGGTAACGATAAGGAGTGGAAGTGAGTGGTGAACTGGAGGAACCTAGTCAGGTTCCTTCTCAAATTTCACCCAGTTTCACATTAACCAGTGACAGACAAATGTTCAATTACAAATTTCACCAAACACAATGCCACAATGGGAAAATGGCACTCCCAGCCCAATTTGTTTTTTAACTAAAAAGAAACTGCAGATGCTGGAAATCAGAACAAAAACAGAAATTGTTGGAATAAACTCAATGGATCTCGCAGCATCCATTGAGAGAAAGCAGAGTTCCAGTTTTGGGTCCAGTGACACTGCTTCAGGACTGTTCTAATGTTCTGAAGAAGTGTCACTGGACCTGAAATGGTTACTCTGCTTTCTCTCCATGGATGCTGCAAGATCCGTTCAGTTTTTTCCAGCGATCTCTGTTTGCATAGGATGTGAGCTTTGCTGGCAAAGCCAGTTTATGTTGCCCAGACGGAGTGACCCTTCAACTGGTTGTATCTATAGACCATTTCTGAGGACAATTAGAGCAAACCGCATTGCTATGGGATCGAGAGTGACATAATGGCCAGACCAGATCATAGACTCATAGAGTTGTATACCACAGTAACAGACCCTTCAGT
Source organism: Chiloscyllium plagiosum (assembly GCF_037043375.1). NCBI lineage: Eukaryota > Metazoa > Chordata > Chondrichthyes > Orectolobiformes > Hemiscylliidae > Chiloscyllium > Chiloscyllium plagiosum. The sequence continues at coordinate 7,641,476 of NW_028270161.1, forward strand.
CTAACGCACCCAGGCCCACCAAATATCCCAAATTAATTTAGTTCCATTTGCCAATATTTGGCCCATATCCCTCTAAACCCTTCCTATTCATGTACCCATCCAGATGCCTTTTAAATGTTATAACTGTACAGCCTCCACCACTTCCTCTGGCATCTCATTCCATACACACACCACCCTTTGTGTGAAATAGCTGCCCCTTAAGTACCTTTTATACCTTCCCCCCCTCACCTTAAACCTGTGTCCTCTACTTTTGGGCTCACTTACCCTGGAAAAAAAATACCTTGGCTATTCTCCCTCTCCATGCCCCTCATGATTTTATGAACTCCTATAAGGTCACCCTTCAGCCTCCAATACTCCAGGGAAAACAGCCCCAGCCTATTCAGCCTCTCACTATAGCTCAAACCCTCCAACCCTGGCAACATCCTTGTAAATATTTTCTACTCCCTTTCAAGTTTGACAACATCTTTCCTATAGAAGGGAGACCAGAACTATATACAATGTTCCCAAAGTGGCTTAACCAATGTCTTGTACAGCCGCAATGTGACATCCCAACTTCTGTCTTCAATGTAAGGCAGATTTCCTTTCCTAAAGGACAGTGGAGAAGCAGAATTTTTTTTTAAATGACCATCACGTGTAGTTGCATATTCATCATTAGGATATCTTTTAATTCCAATTTTTTTAATTGAATTAAAAGTTTAGTATTTGCCACAGTGAGACTCAAACACATCCCCCCAGAGCATTAGCCATGAGATCTCGATTATCAGGCCAGAGATATTACAATTATGCCACAGCTGCCTCATAGATGCTAAACAATGTATACAAATATTAGTTCATATCATGTTATAAAAGACTTTACATATATTGTGTCTGAACCTGTCCTGTTCTAAGAGTTCTAGGTGTAATATCATCTAATATGTTCTGAAAGGAGGCCTGAGACCTAATAGAATGAGGGAACAGATGATGGATATATTAAAGAACAAATTGTATAAATATGGCGAGTTAGTAATCAGTGGGGTATGAATTTTATGGAATGTGACTAACTGAAATAAAACTCTCACTAAAAGTGTCAAATTGGATTCTATTTAAATTCTTTTAGATTGCAGACTGAAACCAGGAAAAACGGTTGTTGTTTTGAAGAAGGAAATGGTGCAAGGAGTTTGATTGAGATTTGTAAAACATTAAAGCTAAGTGATAATGTACATTTTGGAGACAGTGTGTCCAGAAGAAATTGGCACCATCTGTTGTGGGTTCAGGAGAGCGGAGCATAGTAACAGTGCTCTAATTGGTCCAGCTCCAGCTGAACACAGATCCTGTGAGTGAAATGCAGACAGAAACCTCCAGGATCTGGTTACATCAACATTTCAGTCCCCTTTCTCCGTAATGTGCCCTGTCCCACTCATAAAAAGATCAGGGAAAACTATATTCAGAGACACTGAAAGAAAGAATTCTGTAATAGAAAGAGAAAGAAAATCTCCCATGTTCCACAGATCAGCAAATGAAGTAAAGCCTGCCCACTTTGTAAACAAATTTGCATCATCGTTGACAAGACTGAGGGGATTGTGACAACAACCTTTTCTACTTTGTGATGTGTTAATTATATAATTAATTCCCCCACCCATGGTATTTGCGTTAACTGTCTGACTTCCGTGTTATTTGTGATTTAGTACATAATTGAGGAAAAAAGGATCTTGCTTAAGCTTAATAGTAGTTCAGTAATTAATCGTCCATCATTTGGTTAAAATTGATATGTTTATAATAAACAGATATGTTTCCCGTTCACGATGAAATCAGGTATGTATAATGGTTACATTCCGAATTGCAGTCAGTGAGAGAAGTAAAGCGAATTCTATGGTTTAATTAAATTCAGACACATTTGACACAGTTTGTGAAATCATGGGGCTTCAGTGTCAGTGACTCTTTCCAATTCAATCTTGATATAGTTTCATTCGCATCTCTATTAAACATTGATTTGGATTAAACAAAGGAGCCACTGGAGTGCACAATTTTCTCTGTTCACTAATCTTAATTTAAACAGAAAGCATGAGAGAACAAGGATGAGGAGTGTCTGAAAATTGCACCAATTAAAAATGTCTCTCTATTTTGAGCTATTCAGAACATCTTACTCCCTGCAAATTGCAATAAAATGCATTTGTGACCCAATTTCTGATCATCTGCTCCAAATTTATTTAACAGTTAATCCTGTGATGTGCCGGAGACCTAAGGGTACAGTCTTAGAGGGGGTAAGGAAAATCTTTTAGAGCTAAGATGAACAGGACTACTATGGTGGCTCAGTGGTTAGCACTGCTGCCTCACAGCAGCAGGGACCCAGATTCGATTCCACCCTCGGGCGACTGTCTGAGTGGAGCTTGCACGTTCTCCCTGTGTCCGCTGGGGTTTCCTCCCATAGTCCAAAGATGTGCAAGTTAGGTGGATTGGCCATGGGAAATATAGGGTTATGGGCTCTAAATAGGATGTCCTTTGGAAGGTTGGTGTAGGCTTGTTGGACTAAATGGTTTCTTACCACACTGTAGGGATTCTAGACGGACATTGCAGGTGCTCTACATGTACTTGCTGTTGTAGTAAGAAAGATGAAAAAGACAAAAATACATGCGAGCCTATAAAAGGTGAGTAAACATGGAGATATGCTTGAGCTTTCAAGCCAAATCAGACCTGATTTTATTGAGATTAATCAAGAGAAAGATTCTGAAGTTGTACTGAGAAAGGTGAACAGTACAAAGGAAAATGGTGTCCATTTACAAGATTACCGCAGGCAACAAATAAAGTAGCAGAAAGTGAGACACTGAAAGAAAGAACCCTAAACCCTCAAGAGAAAGGAAAGCCCCTATTTCCAACCAATCTGCCAGTGATGTAATGATGAACCATCACTTTGTGAACAACATTGTGTTGTTATTGACACGAATAAGGAGGAATTGAGAATAATGTTACATTTTGGCGACATGGTCTCCAGAGAAAATTGGGTGCCATCTGTTGTGGGTTCAAGAGAACTCAGCACAGCAACAGCCTTCTCATTGGAACGTTGTGGCCTGAACTTGTGACACAAGTTTTCAGTGTGAAGCTTAAAAGTCATCGCTGCTCTGAATTCAGTCAGTGGGCAACACTCCATCAGTCATTGTTAGAAAAATGGTTAATTTAATGGTTTCTATTTTCCAAATAGAAATGATTTATGATCTCTTCCAGTCAGCCTGTTCAGAAATATACTGTACGGCTCTGGACTAGGTGAGACTTGAACCTGAACTTTCTGGTTCAGAAGCAGCAATACTGTACAATCGACTCTCTAAATCATCTGAACTTGCTACAGCCTCACATTTGCAAATAGGTTCAGTTCTCAGATCACCTTTACCTGGCTGGAGGAGAGGGGGTATTTGTTGAAGAGGCTGTGACGGAGACATACCAGAAGCAGTCACATGTCTGTGCATTACATGACATGAAAGTTAACTCTATCCTCAATCTTTACAGCACAGAAACTGTTCCTAGCACTCAGGTTGGATATTGTGCATCAGACACTTTACGCTAATCCACGCCATTAAGGTGGTAATGGAAATGTGCTCTACCAGGGTTCCCACATCTCAACAAAACTTCAAACATCCAAGCCACTCTAGGCACAGAGACAGGACATGTCTGTAACTGGAGATATCCTTGATGTATGTCCTTTGTTTTCAGGATAAGGGGCAACTTTTTCATGCAGAGGGTGGTCCGTGTACAGAAAGAGTTGCCGGAGGAAGCGGTGGAGATGGCTACAGTTACTGCATTTAAAAGGCATCTGGATGGGTACATGAATAGGAAGGGTTTAGAAGAATATGGGCCAAATGCTGGCAAATGGGACTAGATTAATCTAGGATATTTGGTTGGCATGGGAGAGTTAGACTGAAGGGTCTGTTTTCAGTCTGTACATCTCTATGACTCTATAAACTCTCCTCAGGCTCATGAATTCCTGTTATGGATCTTCATGTAAGTCTAATTGTTCAATCTTTGGGCTCAATCAGCAAGATAGTGAGGGGCTTGCTGTCTTTTCTATCTTCCTCTGCAAATATCTGTTCTCTCTAAGAAGTGTTTGTAGTTGGAGTACATTATTTTCAACTGGGCATACTAGCATTGTGGATCAGAAGTTGGCCAGTAATCTTCATTCATTGTTGTGCATTGTATATATTTAAAACAATATTAAATAACTGATTCCTTATTTTTTGCACAATTAAATAATGGTGCGACAACATATTAAAAGGAAATTAATTCTGGATTTCACTGCTATCTTTGCCCTTCTATTTCTTAAAGCGGGTGATGGTTGTACCTTACTACTGAGTGGCCTTATTGTTGAAAGAATTGTACTGGCAGATGGTGACTCAAGCAACCGGAGCTGTAGGGTATATCGAGGTTTTCAGTATCACACATGATGCAGCAGCACATAAATAACACCACCATATTCTAAGGTGAGATCTAGTAAATGGGCCCATTCATGAACTGCACAGTTACTTACACCATCTCCTCAATCATGCAGCTGTTGTCTCAGAACCGAAAGCTAACTTCACTCTTCTTCTATTGCAATCCATTTGCAATTTGGTGTAACACTTACTTTCTCAATAATGATACTTTTTGATGGGTGAATTGTCTTGGCATAAAAGTAAAGCTTAATGTACAAATGTTTTATTAAAATGCATTTTAAACAGTTGAGTCCTGTCTAGTCTGGAGGCTACATGGAACAAAATGGTCAATGTTTTAAAGCAAGGATCTTCCTCAGTTTGTAGTGCTCCACTTCGTGTCAGTAATAGTCAGTAATGTTACACTGTCAGTGTTATTATAGTCAGTAATGTTGCGGATGTTTTAATGCAGTAAATAGTCGGTAATGTTACATTGTCAGTGTTATTATCGTCAGTAATGTTACACTGTCATTGCTGTTACAGTCAGTAATGTTACAGATGTTGTTAATGTAGTAACAGTCAGTAATGTTACAGTCAGTGTTATTATAGTCAGTAATGTTACACTGTCAGTGCTGTTACAGTCAGTAATGTTACAGATGTTGTTAATGTAGTAACAGTCAGTAATGTTACACTGTCAATGTTATTATAGTCAGTAATGTTACACTGTCAGTGCTGTTACAGTCAGTAATGTTACAGATGTTGTTAATGTAGTAACAGTCAGTAATGTTACAGTCAGTGTTATTATATTCAGTAATGTTACACTGTCAGTGCTGTTACAGTCAGTAATGTTACAGATGTTGTTAATGTAGTAACAGTCAGTAATGTTACATTGTCAGTGCTGTTACAGTCAGTAATGTTACAGATGTTGTTAATGTAGTAACAGTCAGTAATGTTACAGTCAGTGTTATTATAGTCAGTAATGTTACACTGTCAGTGCTGTTACAGTCAGTAATGATACAGATGTTGTTAATGTAGGAACAGTCAGTAATGTTAAACTGTCAGTGTTATTATAGTCAGTAATGTTACAGATGTTGTTAATATAGTAACAGTCAGTAATGTTACACTGTCAGTGTTATTATCGTCAGTAATGTTACACTGTCAGTGTTATTACAGTCAGTAATGTTATAGAAGTTGTTAATGTAGTAACAGTCAGGAATGTTACACTGTCAGTGTTATTATCGTCAGTAATGTTATAGAAGTTGTTAATGTAGTAACAGTCAGTAATGTTACACTGTCAGTGTTATTATCGTCAGTAATGTTATGCTGTCAGTGTTATTACAGTCAGTAATGTTATAGAAGTTGTTAATGTAGTAACAGTCAGTAATGTTACACTGTCAGTGTTATTATCGTCAGTACTGTTACGCTGTCAGTGTTATTACAGTCAGTAATGTTACACTGTCAGTGTTATTATCATCAATAATGTTACACTATCAATGTTATTAGACTCAGTAATGTTACACTGTCAGTGTTATTGTAGTCAGTAATGTTACACTGTCAGTGTTATTACAGTGAGTAATGTTACACTGTCAGTGTTATTATGGTCAGTAATGTTACAGATGTTGTTAATATAGTAACAGTCAGTAATGTTACACTGTCAGTATTATTGTAGTCAGTAATGTAACACTGTCAGTGTTATTTTAGTCAGTAATGTTATAGAAGTTGTTAATCTAGTAACAGTCAGTAATGTTACACTGTCAAAGTTATTATAGTCAGTAATGTTACACTGTCAGTGTTATTATAGTCAGTAATGTTACAGATGTTGTTAATGGAGTAACAGTCAGTAATGTTACACTGTCAGTGTTATTATCGTCAGTAATGTTACACAGCCGGTGTTATTATAGTCAGTAATGTTACACTGTCAGTGTTATTGTAGTCAGTAATGTTACACTGTCAGTGTTATTATCGTCAGTAATGTTACAGATGTTGTTAATGTAGTAACAGTCAGTAATGTTACACTGTCAGTGTTATTAGAGTCAGTAATGTTACACTGTCAGTGTTATTGTAGTCAGTAATGTTACCGATGTTGTTAATGTAGTAACAGTCAGTAATGTTACACTGTCAATGTTATTATAGTCAGTAATGTTACACTGTCAGTGCTGTTACAGTCAGTAATGTTACAGATGTTGTTAATGTTGTAACAGTCAGTAATGTTACACTGTCAGTGCTGTTACAGTCAGTAATGTTACCCTGTCAGTGTTATTTCAGTCAGTAATGTTACACTGTCAGTGTTATTACAGTCAGTAATGTTACACTGTCAATGTTATTACAGTCAGTAATGTTATACTGTCAATGTTATTATAGTCAGTAATGTTACAGATGTTGTTAATGTAGTAACAGTCAGTAATGTTATACTGTCAGTGTTATTATAGTCAGTAATATTATACTGTCAGTGTTATTTCAGTCAGTAATGTTACACTGTCAGTGTTATTACAATCAGTAATGTTACACTGTCAATGTTATTATAGTCAGTAATGTTACAGATGTTGTTAATGTAGTAACAGTCAGTAATGTTTCACTGTCAGCGTTATTATCGTCAGTAATGTTATACTGTCAGTGTTATTTCAGTCAGTAATGTTACACTGTCAGTGTTATTATCGTCAGTAATGTTACAGATGTTGTTAATGTTGTAACAGTCAGTAATGTTACACTGTCAGTGTTTTTATCGTCAGTAATGTTATACTGTCAGTGTTATTGTAATCAGTAATGTTACAGATTTTATTAATGTAGTAAGTCAGTAATGTTACACTGTCAGTGTTATTATAGTCAGTAATGTTATACTGTCAGTGTTAGTATAGTCAGTAATGTTACACTGTCAGTGCTGTTACAGTCAGTAATGTTACAGATGTTGTTAATGCACCAGTCAGTAATGTTACACTGTCAGTGTTATTATCGTCAGCAATGTTATACTGTCAGTGTTATTATAGTCAGTAATGTTACAGATGTTATTAAAGTAGTACGTCAGTAATGTTAAACTGTCAGTGTTATTATAGTCAGTAATGTTATACTGTCAGTGTTATTATAGTCAGTAATAGAACAGATGTTGTTAATGTTGTAACAGTCAGTAATGTTACACTGTCAGTATTATTATCGTCAGTAATGTTACACTGTCAGTGTTATTACAGTCAGTAATGTTACACTGTCAGTGCTGTTACAGCCAGTAATGTTACAGATGTTGTTAATGTAGTAACAGTCAGTAATGTTACGCCGTCAGTGTTATTATCGTCAGTAATGCTACACTGTCAGTGTTATTATAGTCAGTAATGTTACAGATGTTGTTAATGCAGTAACAGTCAGTAATGTTACACTGTCAGCATTATTATCGTCAGTAATGTTACACTGTCAGTGTTATTATCGTCTGTAATGTTACACTGTCAGTGCTGTTACAGTCAGTAATGTTACAGATGTTGTTAATGTAGTAACAGTCAGTAATGTTACACTGTCAGTGTTATTATAGTCAGTAATGTTACACTGTCAGTGCTGTTACAGCCAGTAATGTTACAAATGTTGTTAATGTAGTAACAGTCAGTAATATTACACCGTCAGTGTTATTATCGTCAGAAATGTTACAGACTTTGTTAATGCAGTAAACTGTCAGTAATTTGCACTGTCGGTGCCGTTACAGTCAGTAATGTTAGACATTGTTAATGCGGTTACAGTCAGTAATGTTCCAACTGTTGTTAATGCAGTTAATAGCCAGTAATGCTCTCTATCAGTGCTATTTAAGTCATGTTAAAAATACATTGCTGAAGTGGTGTCATTACAATTAGAGGCAACTCCAACATATTTAGTCCTGATGCAGTCAATAGGGAGTTGTTCCCTCTTGTGAATTATAGATTAGTCCATGCTGTGTCAGTTAGTTATGTTATATTTGCAAATCTTTGTTTCTTTGTCCTGGAGAATCAGCTGAAATCATATTGTGTCATCTTAAGAATCAACACATTGTATTGTCCCATGTCTTATTAACAAATTATATCCCATCAATGTAAAAACATCTCTGTGCTTTGTTCAAGAATTGATCATTTTTGAAGAGGCGATGTCTCAGGTCAGTCCTGATGAAAGTTCCCGTCTGAAACATTGATTCTCCTGCTCCTCTGATGCTGCTTGATCTGAGACTAGGACCTATTTGCAAATGTGAGGCTGGGTTGGAGGAAATCGTACACAGGGTTATTGTGGTGCAACATTGCTGCTTCAGAACCAGGTTCAAATCACACCTATTCCAGAGCTGTATAATAGTATTTGTAAGTAGGCTGATTGGAAGAGATCATAAATCACTTCTATTTGGAAAATAATCTTCAATGTTTCAGTTAACCATATATCTAATAATGACTGTCATGCTATTAGTCTAATAATCAATTGCTTGTCAGGGATTGATTAATTCAATGGGTTTGTTTATTTAAAACACACTATAATTTGTGAAGCAGACATTTGTAACAAGGAGGAGTCAGGATAGAGACACATTTCAGTAGTGATGAAAGGTGACAGGAATTGGATAGCTAAAATGAAACAATGAATGTTTACAATGTGTTGCAGATGTGACTCTTAATATCATGCACTGTCCTAAATAGAAGAGCAAAATCTTTGAAATGGTGCCCAACATGGCAGGTTCAGAAGCCAAGGTGGAGAGACTGACCTGACAGAAGGAATTGAAAATGTGTTGCTGGAAAAGCGCAGCAGGTCAGGCAGCATCCAAGGAACAGGAGAATCGACGTTTCGGGCTTATGCCCGAAACGTCGATTCTCCTGTTCCTTGGATGCTGCCTGACCTGCTGCGCTTTTCCAGCAATACATTTTCAGCTCTGATCTCCAGCATCTGCAGCCCTCACTTTCTCTGACAGAAGGAATTGCCCTAGTTACAAGAATCTTCAGCCCAATAATAAATGTTCCTGCTAATGCCACACACATTGGAGATTCATACAGTCCCATACACTATAAGATCAATCCTAAAGACAACCTTGTGAATAGGGTCCTAACTATCTCCTCACTGTATAAACTTGATGTTGAGATAGGGCATTGAGAAACTATCCTTCATGATAACAGACATCCTGATCAAATCTTCATGTAGATGGCAAAAACTCACAGAAGAGTGTACATCCGTCACTTGCTGATACACACTCTATCTCAGATTACCCAGGAGGAGGGAGGGGTCTAAGACATTTGAAAAAGTTGAAGCAAGTTGTTTCATGCTGCAGTAAATCCAGGAGTGATTTTCTTCATGAACAAGATGTTGCTGTCAAACCAAAAAAATGTTGTGTTTTCCACATAAATGAGTAACGTGACATATGAGTTTCAGTGCCAGTGAGGTGCGGAATTTTCAAATATTTTTATGTTAGAGGTGGATAGATTCTTGATTGCTGAGGGGATGAAACGAATGACCGGGGTATATAGAAATGTAGAGTTAGGGTTAAAATCAAATCAGCCATGATTGTATTCAATAGTGGAACAGCCTGGAAGGGCTGAGTGGCCTACTCTTGTTTTGTGCTTGCGTGTAGGCCATTCCTAATGAATGGAAGACCGAGTCAAACTACACACCCTGTTTACTATGCGCAGTGAACAACATACTGATCATACTGAACCAGACTCTGTTTGCAAGTCTCAGAGAAGTACATCCCTGATTAGATGTGATTCTACTGTTGAAAATCACTTGGAAAATGATCCAGAATGTGCTGAATTTTACATTGGAAACCTATTTAAGATCTCAGTCAGGCTCACTGTGTGACGCACTCACACATGCTTGAAACTGCATTTATAAATACACAGGACTCTGTTTTATGTGGGCAAAAGGAATTTGTACACACAATGCATCTTTCTAAAACAAAAGAGGGGTCATAGAGACAGCCAATCACTGCTGTATTACCATAGCAACAGCCTGACCAATCAGAATCTACCTACCTGATCTAAGAAGTAAGAGTGACAGATAACTGTTCTTGCCGCATCTCCACACCAGTGATGGTCCAGCTAATCAGAACCCTCCTCTGCTACTGTAGAAAATTGTGTCCCTTTGTTCAAGTCTGTTTCTTGCATCATAGTTTTGATGAGTGCAAGACAAAAAGCTTCAACACCTTGTCTCCTGTTAGCAATGTTTAATGTTCCAACCTCAAAATAATTTTAATTGCATTATGGGTACACTATGGTCATATATTAATCTTGCAAACCACAAGTTCCTATTTCAATGACACATTCAGTACTGAAAGATAATATGAATGATTACTGATTTGATTTGATTTATTCTTGTCACATGGTACAGTGAAAAGTATTGTTTTACATGCTAACCAGATAAATCGTCTCTTACATAAGTGCATCAGTGCAATAGAACAGAATGTAGAATATAGTGTTATAGCTGCAGTTGAAACTTTATTGCTGGAACAGCACAGCAGGTCAGGCAGCATCCAGGGAACAGGAGATCCGACGTTTCGGGCACAGGCCCTTCTTCAGGAAACAAATCCGCAGCCTCCAGCAACGGACCTCCCTCCGGATCCTCCGCTCCACGCTTGCAGCCATGCGCCGGTACCTACATTCCCTGCAACTCGACCTACCCCAGCTCAGGACAACTCTCTCACAGACCTGTAAAGGACCTCTACTGTTCTTCATTTACAGAAGAATCCATAGACTGAACAAACAGTTCTTTCTAATAGATTCCTGAAGAAGGGCCTGTGCCCGAATCTCCTGTTCCCTGGATGCTGCCTGACCTGCTGTGCTGTTCCAGCAATAAAGTTTCAACTTTGATCTCCAGCATCTGCAGACCTCACTTTCTCCTGTTATAGCTGCAGACAAGGTGTCGAGACAGATCAACTCTAATATATGACAGGTCCATTCATAAGTCTGACAACAGCAGGGAAGAAGCTGTTCTTAAATTGGTTGGTCAGTGCTGGCCCGAATGTGCATAGAGATGAAATGAGGAATTCAAAAACGACAGTGCTGTCAGGAAGATTTGTAAAAAGTATAAAGCTGCAAATTAGGATTTATGAAGGTTTACCATACCATTCCATATTTGTTTGATATTCTTTTTATGATTTTAATATAAGTAGTGGCCATTTAAAATAAAGTGGCCAATGTCAATGTTGGAGCTAATGTGGCACAGTGGATAGCGGCCCTGCCTCTGAACCAGAACTCCTGCTTTAAGTCTCACTCGAGAGAATGATGGCCAAGGAAGATGAGTTCAGAATGTGTCTAAGCTGGTGGAGTATCAACTTATAAATCCTCTCGATATATGCCAACAGCAAGCAGTGAGAACAGGAGAAGCTCTTGGTCAGCTATAAGATAGGAAGAAATTGTATATGAATATAATTGTCATTGTTTATCACAGAAATTGACTGATATATATGAGAAAAGGTATTGTGTTTCCTCTTCACATTCTCTCAAGTTCCTGTAAACTGCATTTATGGAGTAGAATGTACATGTTTCCCTGAAAAACAAAGAGAAAAGGCTTGCGTGAATATTCATTTATACTCATAGATTTTACTTTCACCAATCATCACTCCAGGCTACAAAATGCATGTGAAAGTGTGTATTACTTGTGGTAACTCAGGCTTTGGTGGTGGCACATTTGGCTGGTGTGATTCAGATTGATCCCAACAGAGCATGGTTCAATCCCTGTTCTGGCTGGGGTGGATTTGGGATCTGCCTACGTTCCCTAGCTGTGATGGAGATCTTGGTCAAGTGGGTTGGTCCTGATCTCGGGTACAGAACTCAAGAAGGTGAATGTCCAGATTAAAATAACTGGAAGAATGACCCGTGTTAAGAGGTGCAAATAGTTATTTCTAGGTTTGAAGCTCCAAACCAATCAAACATGAGAAACAGGAGCAGGAGTAGGCCCTGCGGCCCATCGAGCCTGCTCCGCCAGTCAATAAGATCATGGCTGATCTTTTCATGGACTCTGGTCCACTTACCCGCCCTCTCACTGTAACCCGAAATTCCTTTACTGTTCAAAAATCTATCTTTGCCTTAAAAATATTCAACGAGGTAGCCTCAACTGCTTCACTGGGCAGAGAATTCCACAGATTCACAACCCTTTGTGTGAAGGAGTCCCTCCTTAGCTCAGTCCTGAATCTGCTGCCCCTTATTTTGAGGCTATGTCCCCTAATTCTAGTTTCACCTGCCAATGGAAACAACCTTCCCCCTGCTTCTATCTTCTCTATTCCAATCATAATTTTATATGTTTCTATAAGATCCCCCATCATTCTTCTCCTTGCTTCTCCCCCTCACTCCTGGCCATCAGTTCTTTATATACATATACATCTTTCCTCATTTACAACACGTTGTATTAGGTAATTGTTCTGAATGGGTTGAGGTTTGTTTTCAAAAGAAGGGTCCTGTAACATTAAGTCTGCTTTCTCTCCACAGATTCTGCCAGAACCTGTTGACTTTCTCCAGCAAGTTTTGTCTTGATTACTGTCCAGGTTACGTTAGCTTCACCCATTCCATTGACATACATTTTGGAGGGGGCAAATGACTCTCCTGTAGCTTTTGGAGGGTGTAGATATATCTGGATTAGCTCACCAAGGTCCGAATAATTATGCCTGACCGAGGTAGTTGTAGTTATTGCTGTTAGCTAAATAATCTTTTTGTTATCTATGGTGTTTCTTCTTTGAAGTTGATGTATCATCTACCACTAATCACTCAGAGGATCAAATCAGAGAAAAGACAAAGGAGATTGTTGGTAGTGATCTATCCTCCATGCCGGAGGAAACATCACAGAAACGCTTCAAAGGAGGCTCCGAAGCACTGAGGATGTCACCTAGACAGGGAACGAAACGTCTGCAACACAAATTCCCAGCTCGGCAAACAGAACCACAACAACAATCCTTGCTATAAACTGACAGCAGTGGTGAATATCACAAGGTCCCAAGTGTGGTATAACGCCACACATCACTTGGGGTGGTCTGGTGGTGTAGTGGTTAGCTCTGCTAGTTCACAGCACAACAAACCTGGGTTCAGTCCTAGCTTTGGGCAACTGTCTGTGTTGAGTTTGCACATTCTCCTCATGTCTGCGTAGGCTTGCTCCAGTATCCTCGGAAAGTCCAAAAACGTGCAGGTTTGGTGGATTGGCCATGCTAAATTGCCTGTACTGTCCAGGGATGTGTAGGTTAGCCATGGAGTTTGCAGGGGTAGGGTAGGGGGTTGAGTCTGGGTGGGATGCTCTTCAGAGAATTGGTATGGATGTGTTGGGCCAAATGGTCTGTTTCCACGCGTAGGGATTCTATTCTATGTAAGAGTGCTAGAGATATGTAGCCACATTAGAGCAAACAACGCAAGGGCCATCTGATTGTGTCAGATGTTAAAATAAACAGGATTTACAGATTATAAAATCATTAAATGCCTTTCCTGTCTGAACCCAAGACCTTTCATAATTGTTCTCTTTGTCACTCATCAATTTCATTAATTCTACAAATAGCTTTCCCCAAGATTGTGAAAGGTCTCACCCAGAGCATATGACTGTCTTTGCTCTTTACATATTTCCAGTGCATTACAAGTATCTACTTTTCAGAGAAATCTGTGCATTCTACTGAATAAATGCAGCTTATAGGAATGTATGGGAAAGTGGAGGGGAAACACAATATCTTGTCCCACACAATTTGGAGATGCCGGTGTTGGACTGGGGTGTACAAAGTTAAAAATCACACAACACCAGGTTATAGTCCAACAGGTTTAATTGGAAGCACTAGCTTTCGGGGGCGCTGCTCCTTCATCAGGTGGTCATGAAGCAGCGCTTTGAAAGCTAGTGCTTCCAAATAAACCTGTTGGACTATATCCTGGTGTTGTGTGATTTGTAACTTTGTCCCACATAGATCAGTCATTTTATGTAATAAACACCAAAGTCAATTATATTCATATATTAAGCACTTGATAAAATGATCGCAAGTCAAATAAGGCTCTTATCAAAAATTGCCAAATATGCCAAAGTTATTTCAAAACTAAACTTATGTTTTATCATGTTGTTCATAGCATGCGAGTGCACCTACTTCACTAAAGTTACAATAAAGTAGAAAGTGCATCAGAACCTTGCCAGTGTTATTGGCAGTTTGCTTTTGTGTCTCTAATCAAGACAGATTGAGACTGGTACATTATTAAAATGTGCTGTACAGTGCAACAGCGTCACCATTAATCTCTGCATTTATAAAATGGAACTGCAAGTGAAGAAAAGTGTATTTGTGTTGTGGAAAATATCTTTTTGAATATAAATTGTGTGGCTTTTGTTGTTGCTCAATTACACGTCCTTTGTTACGGTGGAGTGTCACTTTAAGACTAAGAAGCTTATCTGTTCCCATGTTTGATCTGCACCTTAATTATATATTCAAGTCTAATTAGCCTTGTTAACAGCTGAGGTTGTTGTATAAAAGCCAAACATGTTAGTACAAGAGGTTCTTTTATACAAAGAGTTCTGAACGTTTCGTGAGAATGGTAATAGGTTTTATTAGTGCTTTATGGAGATTGGAATTATTTAAAGTATTACAATGCCGAGAAATGCTGTCTGTGAAAAGAATGCCCAGCTAATCAAAACTGTGCAAAAAGACTCCTTTTCATTTTACTCACTTGTAATTTCATAATTCCCTATCATGTTGGGTTTCAGCACTAATGCCTTCCACCAATGCCAAAGAGAAGAGATGACTCAAGAAGGAATCACTTAGTGATGTTTGCTTCAGTGCTCATAAACACAATGAGTCAAATGACCTCCCTCTGTGTTGTAACAATTCTGGGGTCTGGGATTAAAAACTTTTCAGGAAGTGAGAACTGGGGAAATCAGAGTTTGCGAAAAGAATAGTTTGACCAGCAAAAACTCAAAGCTGGTCAAACTCTACCTTTCGCAAACTCTCTGATTTCCTCAGCCTTCACTTCCCAAAAGGTTTTCATAGAATAGAATCCCTACAGTGTAGAAACAGGCCATTTTGGCCCAATAAGTCCACACCAATGCTCTGAAGAGTATCCCATCCAGAGCCATTCCCCTATCCGATGACTCTACAGTTATCCCTGACTAATGGACCTAACCTATGCATCCCTGAACACCACGGGCAATTCAGTATCATCAATTCACCTGACCTGCACATCTGTGGACAGGGTTTTTGCATATAGGCCTGAAAAGATCTGAAAGTGTTAATACTTGAAGGAGTGGAACAAACACCACCCACTGTAAGAGACAAACCTCAGGCTGGTGTGTTGTAAACAGTCTCAGTGGTAATGTAGGTCATGTTTGTAATGCAATATGCTTGCACACTAATACATGCACACACTCTATAGCTCTGTAAGCCAATGCAGTGTTTACACTTTTATTAATCACTTTATAGCATGTAACTGTGCAATTATTTGTTTCGATTCATGCAAGTAGCTGATTGTCATCAAATTCTGGGCACTGAGTGTGTTTCATAATGGTGGAACAAGAAGCAACTGCTTATTGAACTACACTATTGGCACGAAGATCAGGCAGGCCAGGAAGATATTGGTCAAAATAGGAATTTCTGTTAATCATCTGAATCTGTGTTAGAGCAGTGGCGGACGTTGTTTCTGAGATTGTATAACCATCTCTCGCATTCTGTCATGAGATATGTTCAAGTTAACACTCACGATGACTGCCTATATTTATTCAAACATTATCTTGGAGAAGATTAAAGAGGTAGTTCATCTGGCCATAACGTTGAATAGGACAGAGATGCAATTAGAAACCAATTCAAGGGGCCAGAAACGGGCAATGCCCACTACAGCTCACAAAGTGATGAAATGATATGAATAAAGGGCTCTGTAAACTACACACTGCTGCAACCAGGGGAGAGCAGACTGGCCTGGAAGATATGCCAGGAGAACTGAGACTGACCCTGATCTGTGGGATTTTTAAGCAACCGGCCTCATTGTGAGGAGGCCTCATTGCTTAACAGTATAATAAAACAGGAAGAGGCACAGTGTACAAGTTGCTGTGTACAATTGATATCTAGGCCAGAACCTTTCGAACCTGAAGAGGATGGTTTTACCTTCTCATGTCAGGGGATGATAACATTGCAGAAATGTTGCCAAACTAGTAATCCCAAGGCCCAGCCTAAAGCTCTGGAGGATTAGGTTCAAATCCCATCTCTGAGCTGTTGGAAGTTAAATGTGATTATTAAATCCAGAATATAAAGTTAGTCTCAATGAGGGTGACCATAAAGCTCTCAATTGTCATAAAAACACACTGGATTCAGTTATGTGCCTTAGAAAAGCAAATCTATAACCCTTTTGTGGTCTGGCCTTTTAGTGACTCAGACACATACCAATCTTGTTGAATCTTAATTGCCGTCTGAAATGGTCAAGCAAGCCACTCGGTTCAAGGGCCATTATGGGCTGGTGACCACTAGTGACCTTCTCCATGGTGCCCACATCCCATGAAAGAGTTTTAAAAACATCAAGTGAATTGTAAACAGTCTCTTTAGTGCAATAAACTTCATATTGTTTCAGTCAGACCAAAAACGTGGATAAACTAACCCATGTTTGATCACACTGGTCTTGACAGAATCCACTGAAATAACTGCCCAGAGGGTGGCATCTCATCACCAAATCACCCTTTATTTACACATGCACACCTCATGGGCTCTGACCAGCCAGCTCGGAGTCAGTCCCCACAACTGAGGAGATTCTAAACCTCCTGGTTTTTTTTCCCACTGAAAGTGAAAACAAATGCAGAAGTTCAAACACCAAAAACAATAGTGCAAGGGCCAGGCCCTGCCACAAAATCAGCATTATCCTCGCTTAGAAAGTAAAAGAGTAACACACAGGCTGCAACCAGCCACCGAAATGAAAAAAAGACAATAGTTCCCTAATGAGAACTAAGTTATAACAGTACTGAGAAACCTCGATTATTCAAAGGACACGGTTGGGGAGTATTTTGTTTGGTTAATCAAATGCTAGATAATCGATGCCAGATAACATAGTTAGCCACACATCAGAACCTTGCGATCTTTTTCGGATCATCCGAAATTCAGTTAATCGAAGGCCGGATAATCGAGGTTCCTGTGTATACACTGACTGTGTGGCCAGCCAGCTCAGGAATCAGTCTTCAACTGAGGAGATTCTAACACCCTAGTTATATTTTTTCTTGGTAAAAGTAAATCTAATCTCCTGGTTATGTTGGTCAGCCAGGACTTTCCTGATAGGCGCAAGTTAACAACCCCAATCAAGGACCTCGCAGTGAGCAAGATCTTGCTGATTCTAATTACTACATCACACACAACAGGGAGCAGGAATAGAAACCGAATGAATTGCAAATGCTGGAAATCAGAAACCAAAACAGAAATTGCTGGAGGATCTCAGCAGATCTGGCAACATTTGTGGAGAGAAATCAGAGTTAACATTACAGGTCCAGTGACTCTTCTTCAGATCTGAGGAGGAATAAGATGCACAATGAAGTATTTAGAAGGAACAAATGGGGAAAGTTGAGAGGCGTACGGTATAAGTGTTGCAAGGGACAGAGGTGGAATGGAGGCTGAAATAGATTGAAGAGCAAGGAAAATTTAAGAACATGGCACGGGAGCTCAGTGGTTAGCACCGCTGTCTCACAGTACCAGGGTGCCAGGTTCGATTCCAGCCTCGGATGACTGCCTGTGTGGAGTTTGCACATTCTCCTTGTGTCTGCATGGGTTTCCTCCGGGTTCTCCGGTTTCCTCCAACATTCCAAAGATGTGCAGGTTAGGTGAATTGGCTGTGCTAAATTGCCCGTAGTGTTAGGTGTATTAGTCAGGGAAATGGGTCTGGGAGGGTTACTCTTTGGAGGACTGGTTGGGCTGAAGGGAATCTAATCAACAAGCATGTCCCAGAATGCTATATTCTACATGGCACTTTTAAAGCATAGTCATTGTTATCACATTAGAAATACAGCATGACAGTAAATACAAACAGAATTGCCAAAATGACTAGACAATTGGTTTGTGGTGGAGAGAGGAACATTCATCAGATGATAAGCATTTTTCTGTGTCATAGTCAGCGAGCCAGATGTTCTGAGACACACGAAAGAAAATATTTAAGGTTTGAACAGACTTGGGTTTCAGAGAGAATTAGTTAAAAGCGGTGTTCAGCATGAATGAATGGATGTACTTTAAATTTCTCAGCCGAAAATAGTTTTTAAACAGTTAATCAATTTTCGTTTTAAGAGATATAACTCACTTTGGGAAAAGATGGCTGCCCTGGGACCAAAGATGGGAAACAATCACTTTTCCAATTAAATTCTACTTATCCCAGAGCAGCTGAGATGATGTCAGCAGCTGCAATATGCAGCACACGTCGACAACAATTCAAATTATTACATTTGGAAGTCACAATGGAGCTCACTATTACCACTGCAGCAGAACTCAAAACATATATTGTTTTAATTGATCAGCAAAATTGCTGTAGAATTTTCTGAACTACTTTTCAGTTGATGGGTTTTAATTAGCAATTTTTCAATATTCCATTAACCAGTTTCAGGCAGATGTTACAGATCACATGACACGATGGTAATTCAACCTTAAAGACTGCGCTGCAATGTGACAGTTTTGAGAAGCAAAATCGCTTATGCATCACCAATTATTTCATGCCTTGTTTAGTCTTGATTATCATCTGAGTGGAATGATCTTAAGCTGAGCAAAACAGAGCTGCACTGATACGATGTATGTTAATTTTCGGAGATATTCCTTGGTTATGTATATTCTGAAGGTTATTTGTAAATCACAGTTTGGAACCCAAGGTCATCTAATTTGAGCCACTGGCCAAATACACTAGATTGGGTTGGGATGTCTGGTCGGCATGGACGGGTTGGACTGAAAGGTCTGTTTCCATGCTGTACATCTCTATGACTCTAAATACACACCTTTCCAGAAGGGCTGCAGGATAGGAGGATTGGTTAGCTTAGTTAGCTGGACAGCTGGATAACAATACTGAGTGGTGCTAATTGCAAGGGTTCCATTCCTGCCTCAGCTGATGTCACTATGGAAGACTCTCCTTCTCAAACTCCCTCTTCACCCACAGTGTGGTGACCCTCAAGTTAATTGGCCATTGGTTGTCTCTCTCTCTCTCTAATGAAAGAGAAGCCCTGTGGTCTGGTAAGACTATGGCAACTTTACCTATTACCTGTCCAAAGTTCATCACCTGACATTGCTGCTCTTGGAATTAGATTGGGAGCCTGGGTGTCGTGCCGGGTTCCAGCATTGGGAGTTTGGAGTTTGCAGAGCAGGTAGATTCTGGTGTGAGTTAGTGTCCAGCGGTGATTTGGAGCCTATCCTGCCATTTTGGACCCCAGCAATCCCGTTATTACCATCTCTTGAACCTGAGCTCCATCACCCCGAGTACTGTCATAGAATTGGTCACCACATTCCAACAGGAAAGGATGGGCTCCAAACTATTCACACCTTGGAGCCAGACTCCCCCATTTTTCTTGATAATGATCACTGGGGCATTGCCTGTCAATATGGCAATCCTGGTTTTGAAGATGTAAACTATATTGGAAATGTTAACTCTGTTTCTCTCCCACAGATGTTGCCAGACCTGCTGGGTTTCTCCAGTGCTCTCTGTGTTCATTTCAGATTGACAGCATCTGCAGTATTTTGCTTTTACTTCAACTCTTATGGTGAGCATGACCATTGGCCATGGGAGGTCCTTACCACATCCTCTGTAGTGCCGTTTGGCTGCAAGTTCTGGGGAACTGGAAAATTCTTCTTTCCTATCTTTGAACCTGACCTTAATGTTAACAGCTCCATTAAAGGCCTTTATTCATGAAGGTCATGGTAGATAGTAAGAAAATCCATTTTTGAGGTTTTTGCTACAGCTTCGTTATTTCAGTAAGAGATTTGAGTTGCTCATGTCATGAAGGTGAATAACCAAGGTCCTTTTCCTAGGGTAGGGGAGTCCAAAACTAGTGGGCTTAGGTTTAAGGTGAAAGGGGAAAGATTTAAAAGGGGACTAAGCGTCAATGTTTTTCATGCAAAGGGTGGTGTGTGTATGGAATGAGCTGCCAGAGGAAGTGGTGGAGACAAGAAACTGCAGATGCTGGAATCCAAAGTAGACAGGCAGGAAGCTGGAAGAACACAGCAAGCTAGGCAGCATCAGGAGGTGGAGAAGTCGACGTTTTGGGTATAACCCTTCTTCAGGGCTGAGGAAAGGATGGAGGCTGGTACAATTACACTTAACATGTATCTGGATAGGTCTATGAATAAGAAGAGTTCTCAGGGATATGGGCCAAGTGCTGGTAAATGAGACTCAATTTATTTAGGTTACATAAGTTGGACCAAAGTGTCTGTTTCGGTGCTGCACAACTCTCTGACTCTACAACTATATGATTCTCTCTCTAGCCTTGATGAAGTTCCTTCATGCCCAGTCATCCAACAGATGCAAACTCTGCCCTCTCCAGCCTTTTAGGACACCATTCTAATGTCAAAACTGCTGGCCAAGAGTGTGAGGTGGCTCGTCTTTTGCCCCGAAAGCACAAATTGGTAAGGATTCAGTTGCAAAAGCCTTAGCAATAGCCTCTTCAATAATGAAGAACAACTGGAGTATTGTGTCCACTTTTGGAACCCTTTAGGAAGGATGTGAAGGCATTTGAGAAGTTGTCGAAAGGATTCACGACAATACTTCAGGGAAGAGGAACTTCAGTTGAGTAGATAGCTTGGAGAAACTGGAACTGTTCTCCCTGGCAAAGAGAAAGTTGAGTGCAGATTATATTGGAATATTAACAATCGTGAGGGTTTCAGGACAGACTAGGTCAAAAATATCTGTTTTCACTGGTAGATGGATCAAGACACAAGGGTACAGATTTAAGGTAATTGGCAAAAGGAACAATTGTAACATGAGGGAAAACATATTGAGTGCAACAAAGAACAAAGAACAAAGAAAATTTACAGCCCAGGAACAGGCCCTTCGGCCCTCCAAGCCTGAGCTGATCCAAATCCACTGTCTAAACCTGTCGCCCAATTCCTAAGCATCTGTATCCCTCTGTTCCCAACCTACTTGTGCATCTGTCCAGACGCATTTTAAATGAAACTACGGTGCCTGCCTCTACCACCTCTGCTGGCAACGCGTTCCAGACGCCCACCACCCTCTGTGTGAAATACTTGCCGTGTATACCCCCCTTAAACCTTCCACCTCTCACCTTGAAAGCATGACTTCTTGTTATTGAATCCCTCACCCTGGGAAAAAGTTTGTCTCTATGCACCCTGTCTACATCCTTCATGATTTTGTAAACCTCAATCAGGTTCCCCCTCAATCCCCTTTTTTTCTAATGAAAACAATTCTAACTGACTCAACCTCTCTTCATAGCTAGTACCTTCCATACCAGGCAACATCCTCGTAAACCTTCTCTGCACCCTCTCCAAAGCATCCACATCCTTTTGGTAATGTGGTGACCAGAACTGTACACAGTATTCTGAATGCGGCTGAACCAACATCTTGTACAATTTTAACATGACTTGCCAGCTCTTATACTCAATACCCCGTCCAATGAAGGCAAGCATACCATATGCCTTCTTGACCACTCTATTCACCTGTGCAGCAACCTTCAGGATACAATGGACCTGCACTTCCAGATCTCTCTGCTCATCAACTTTTCCGAAGGCCCTTCCGTTCATTGTATAATTTGCTGTAGAATTAGACTTACCTAAATGCATCACCTCAAAATTTGTCTGGATTGAAATCCATCTGCCACTTTTCTGTGCAACTCTCCAGTCTATCTATGTCCTCCTGTATTCTTTGATAGTCCCTTATGCTTTCTGCGACTCCAATAATTTTTGTGTCAGCAAGTGGCTTGGATCTGACTGTGTGGTGGAGATAAAGTCAATCAAGACATTCAAGAGGGAATTAGATTATTTTGTGAAAAGGAAGAATGTACAGGGATACAGTAAGAGGATGGGGGTGTAGGATAAGACAAATTGGTCTTTCAGAGAGCCAGTACACATTTGATGAATCAAATTATTTCTTTCTGAAAGTAACCATTTTTCAAAAAAATGGCTGACCTGAAACA
Organism: Chiloscyllium plagiosum; assembly: GCF_037043375.1. Classification (NCBI taxonomy): domain Eukaryota; kingdom Metazoa; phylum Chordata; class Chondrichthyes; order Orectolobiformes; family Hemiscylliidae; genus Chiloscyllium; species Chiloscyllium plagiosum. The sequence goes on from NW_028270161.1 coordinate 7,663,849, forward strand.
TACCATGTGCCCCCACAAAGAGACAGAAACCAGTAGGACACCCATTTGTAATAACCATGAACTTAAATTAGCAACACTAGTAACTTCATCCATAATCTACAACACAATTTATTCAGGTTGTATTGGAACAGTTAATTTTTCTTCACCTTGCAATATGTAATGGTTCAGCTGGATTTTCCTTGTGATATTTGGTGTTATAAATTTGAAATTAAACTCTAACAAGTGCATCAATGGTCATGATGAGTTTTATGTGGAAGAAAAAATGCAGAATATCCTGTGATGCAACAAGCACATCTTTTATAAGAACATGATCCTTTATCAAGCAAAAGCTTCATTTTTTTTGTGTGGTGACCAATAATGTATGTTTTAGAGAAAGAAACGGATGTTAACTTACTTCTGTATCACTTTTCAAAATACCATTATTGTTTTCAAGGCTCTGAGAAGATCAAGTAATAATCACAGCAGGACATGTGTTATCTGTGCTATGGCAAATAATTTTGTGTTGAGGAAAAATAATTACAGATGTACTTACAAAAGACATAATTTAATATAAACACAGGACACATAACATTGAGTACTCAATACTCTGTGTCAAGTCATAAATGATAAATAAGAACACAATATATTGAAACAAATAGCATGTACTCAGAAGGATGTTCAGTCTCTCATTGACTGCATTAGTCTAACCTCAGGACACTTTGATGTAAGAATAAGTCAGAAGAAGACTGGGATTTTGTATCAGCCCATGTCTGGCAATACACTTGTAAGCTCCAGTCATTATCAACATCACATCCCTCCTTCAATCCAGAGGTCTTGCTACCTTGTGAGGATCTTCCCAAAAACAGTGTAAGGGATGACAAGGCCAATCATTGCCTGGTTAAGACAAGCTCAGCATTTGTCAGGGTCACACTGATACTTTGGGAAGAGCATGGAATTTATCTCCAAACAAAGATCAAATGGTTCTTGTAACAATGGGTACAAGATGTGGACAACCTCATATAAATGGGACAGCGTGGTGGTTCAATGGTTAGCACTGCTGCCTTACAGCACCAGGAACCTGGGTTCGACTCCAACCTCGAGTGACTGTCTTTGTGGAATTTGCACATTCTCCCCAAGGCTGTGTGGGTTTCCTCTGGGTGCTCCAGTTTCATCTGACAGTCCAAAGATGTACAAGTTGGTTGGATTGGCCATACTAAATTACTCATAGTGTTCAGAGATGTGTAGGTTAGGCACATTAGCCATGGGAAATGCAGGGCTAGGTGATAGGGATGGGTCTAGGTGGGATGCTCTTCGGAAGGATGGTCTGGACTCAAGCCAAATGGACTGTATCTGCATTGTGCGGATTCTATATACATAAATCTACCAAAAGTATTCCATCGCTACTACCTGAGAATGATTTACAACATCAGGAGACAGGATCAAATTCTCAACATTAAGTTTGTCACAAAGGATGTATGCACAAAGGTCCTGGGGAGTTTTGCTGAACAAAGAGACCTTGGAGTGCAGGCTCATAGTTCCGTGAAGGTGAAATTGTAGGTAGATAGGATAGTGAAGAAGGCGTTTGGTATGCTTGACTTTATTTGTCAGCGCATTGAATGTAGGAGTTGGGAGGTCATGTTGCGACTGTACAGCACATTGGTTAGGCCACTATTAGAATAATGTGTGCAATTCTGATCTCCCTTCTATACGAAGGATGTTGTGAAACTTGAAAGGGTTCAGAAAAGATTTACAAGGATGTTGTCAGGGAGCTATAGGCAGAGGCTGAACAGGCTGGGGCTGTTTTCCCTGGAGTATCAGAGGCTGAGGGGTGACCTTATAGAGGCTTATAAAATTATGAAGAGCATGGATAGGGTAAATAGATGAGATCTTTTCCCTGGGTTGGGGGAGTCCAAAACTAGAGTCCATAGGTTTAGGTTGAGAGGGGAAAGATATAAAGGGACCTAAGGGACAACTCTTTCATGCAGAGTGTGGTGTGTGTATGGAATGAGCTGCCAGAGGAAGTGGTGGAGGCTGGTACAATTACAACATTTAAAAGGCATCTGGATGGGTATATGAATAGGAAGGGTTTAGAGGGATATGGGCCAAATGCTGGCAAATGGAAGTAGATTAGTTTAGGATATCTGCTCAGCATGGACGAGTTGGACTGAAGGGTCTGTTTCCATGCTGTACATTTCTATGATTGTATGACTCTACGTCTCAAAGGGTTTGAATTTTGTGGAAAGGCTGGATAGGCTGGGACTTTTTCCAGTGAAGCTTATGAGGGTGAGAGGTGACCTTGTGGAGATTTATAAACAAATGAGGGATATAGATAAAATGAATAGCAGCACCCCTTGGTGGGGAATTTCAAGACTAGGGGCATGTTTTCAAGGTAAGAGAAGAAAGATTTAAGAAAGACATGAGGGGTAATGTTTTTACACAGAGAGTGGTTCATGTGTGGAATGAGCTGCCAGATGAAGTGATCAATGTGGGTATAGTTTAGAGGCTTACAGGTTTAGGGAGAATGCGCAAAGACATTTAGAAAAGTTTGGAGGGATATGGGCCAAGCGCAGGCAGATGGGACTAGTTTAGTTTGGGATTATGGTTGGTATGGACTGGTTGGACCGAAGGGTCTGTTTCTGTGCTGTACCAGTCTATAGTTCTATGGTGCATACCTGGCATTGAGAGTATGTTCAGAGCTCACCTTAATTGCATTGATCATGTGTTTGACATGGAGGAATCCCTGATAGAATATGCAGTGTTCTACAGTTCCATAACCAGGGTGCCTCCACCATAACATATCACAAACTTAGATATAAAGATCATCTGAAAGCCAACTCCTGCACTTGTTAGCTGGGTTCCATTGCATGAGAGGAAACAGCCTTGGACAGACACAGATGGAGAAGACTCTGTCTTCAAGCGATTTCAACACATGAGGACAAGTGAGTCAGGGTAAATGAGCATGATGCAAAGCCAATCCATCCAAACCTGACTTTATATGCAATATTTGCAATCAATTATGCAAATTGAGACTTGGTCTATTATTACACATGAGCCGACACTAATCGTGATTGTAAAACAAGCTTTTATTTTATTGCACATTTGCCCATTGAAGCGATGGGAGAATCCATAATACTGAAATTATAGAAACCAATGTTTTTATAATTTAGTATGATTACATTTCATTTTAATTTATGGTAATATAACTGGTGCATTTTGCCTATTAAAGGTAATGCTGGTCCTCAATAGAAGATAAGAGCTGAATGGTTGACTATCTTTCCTCCGTGGGAAGTGACTGCATTGCAGTCCAGTGAACAGACGACAATGCAGATCTGTTGACTAGAAAGCTCACATTGTTTTCATTAGCCACTTGTTCCATTGCATCAGACAGTCAACAGCCTTTTGGAAATTACAGTTCATCCTTTTACATTAATATCTGACAAACATGGTCCATGTATTACATTTGACAGCGAGGATAGCAGTTACTCAGCTGCCTCCTAAGCTCTGTTATATACCAAAGAGTGGTCAGGGTATTTTGTGCAGTAAATTTCCAGTCGGTTTTGATTGCTTGTTACTCTGCCATTGTTATTCTCATGACTTTTTGAAGGAAAATAAAATTCCTACGAGCCGTATTTATGGCTCTTTACTGTTATTGTTCCAATTTGGCTTTGGACTCAGAGCTTGTGCCAGTTAGGTTTTAGACTGAAACTTCCCAACATCATCCAAGACAGGTTTTTCACAGTCAGAAAACAAAATATCCACCTTCAAGAAAACTCACATTCTTTGTTAAAAATCACACAACACCAGATTACAGTCCAACAGGTTTAATTGGAAGCACTAGCTTTCGGAGCGCCGCTCCTACAACCACCTGATGAAGGAGCAGTGCTCTGAAAGCTAGTGCTTCCAATTAAACCTGTTGGACTGTAACCTGGTGTTGTGTGATTTTTAACTTTGTCCACCCCAGTCCAACACCAGCATCTCCAAATCACATTCTTCGTAGCACTTAGAAAACTCCACTCCACATTTTGTTCGCTTGGGATTACTGTGCACACATGGAGGGTGTCTAGAGAGAAAATAAAGGAAGTGGTTTTTAACCAGCTTGCCTGTCTTCTCACCTCTTTGTTTTCTTTCAGTCACTTGTGGGATGTGGGTGTCACTGGCTGGGCCTAGCATTTATTGCCCATCCCTAGTTGCCCTTGAGAAGGTGGCAGTGATCTGTCATCTTGAACTGCTGAAGTTCTTAGAATCTCTACTGTGTGGAAACAGGCCATTTGGCCCAACAAGTCCACACCGACCCTCTGAAGAGCAACCCACCCTGACTAATGCACCCAATCTCACACATCCCTGAAAACTACGGGCAATTTAGCACGACCAATTCACCTGGCCTGAACACCTTTGGACTGTGGGAGGAAACCAAAGCACCCGAAGGAAACCCACGCAGACACGGGGAGAACGTGCAAACTCCACACAGACAGTCACCTGAGGCTGGGATCGAACCCAGTTCCCTGGCACTGTGAGGCAGCAGTGCTAACCACTGAGAAACCCTGCTATTTCCTTGAGTTGTAGGTAGATCCTGGGAGAGAATTCCAGAATTTTGACACAGCTTGCTTTCTGAAAAATTCGACTGATAGTTTTCTTTGAGAATCCTTTCATACCTTTCATTTTTTTTTTGTCCTATTTGGTATGAATCCATTGTTTAATACCCTGTCAAAATCTGTCATCTCAGTGAGAGGTTCTATAGCAATTAGATATCATTGAATCAGTTTAAAGTTTTTTTTTACATTCTGTTGCAAACATGAAAAATATATCCTTTTATTTGTGCCATCATTTCAGGTGCTGAAGGTGGAAGTAGTAATAATTCTAATTCCTAATCTTCTACTTCCCCAACCTCATGTGTAACACTTGAATTTTTTTTATGATTAACTTGGGAGTAAAATGAACTATGGAGGCAATTTTATTGACACAAAAATAGAAATTGCTGGATAAGCTCAGCAGGTCTGGCAGCATCTGTGGATAGAAATCAGAGTTAACATTTCAGGTCAAGTGACCCTTCCTCAAAACTCCCTACCTTCTTGGTATAAGTCAGTCGATTCAAATTACCCAAGTTATCTTCCTGCCCCAATTCAACCTGGTAGCGATTTTATTGATGCTTTTGGACAGGCAGCTAAGTTGTCCAGAATCGATAGATTTATTTTAATTTGCAGATCTGCATTGTGATTAGATCACTGGGCCATAATTCTGATTTAACTCAGATAAAAAGTGTAGCAGCAATAAAGACATATCAGACCGTCATGGATGGAATAGCTCTCAATAGCTATATGCCTTTTAATTTGCCCAATTACCCCTGACTACACATGTTTTCTGTATCCTGCGTGTGACCTTCCAATTTTAGACATGGTGCACTAGATTACTGACAAGATGTTAATACAGTTTATTTTGTAAGCCCCTGACAGTGTCAGTGCACAAATAACATGGTATATATGGATAATACATGGTGCAGCTAATGTCTGACTGGAGAATCTACTCCATTATCTTTTCAATTACAAAGTTTCGTATTTCACAGCCCCAGGTCTGGATAAATAGTGGTTGTATCAAAGAACGTTATGTTCCTGCTCTTTAAATAGCGGCCCCCAGTTGCTAAACAACAGACACTATCCCAAACAACAGAAAAAGCCAAACACAAGGTGGGATGGGGTGGGGTGGGGGGTTTATGAAAAGAAGACAAATGCAAAATTAGTTACAGCTTCAACTCCTGGGATAGTTTGTCAAATTGGGTCAGCTGAGTTAATTGGAATCCCATTTATCAAAGGCTGCACAGTACTGTTTATAGAGGATAAGGATTGGCGTAGAAAGACATGGTCTCACCCACATCTCTCGTCTCCCAGGCTCGACTTTTCCAACACATACCTGGTCAGCTTCCTGTTAGGCTGGAGTTTAGAGCTTGCACTGGGGGATGAATAAAGTAACCAGGAGGAAGTGGAGGCCACTAAGCCCATTGAGCCTGCTCTGGCAGAAGAAGGGTCACACCTGAAACGGTGACCTCTCTACCTGCTGATGCTGCCTGGTTTGCTATGTTTTAGATTAGATTAGATTAGATTCCCTACAGTGTGGAAACAGGCCCTTCGGTCCAACAAGTCCACACCGACCCTCTAAAGACCAACCCACTCAGACCCATTCCCCTAACCAATGCACCTAACACCATGGGCAATTTAGCTTGGCCAATTCATCCTCACCTGCACATCTTTGGAGTGTGAGAGGAAACCAGAGCACACCCACGTGGAGAATGTGCAAACTCCACACAGACAGTAGTCCGAGGTGGGAATTGAACCCGGGTCCCTGGTGCTGTGAGCCACCGTGTTCTTCCAGCCTCCTACTTGTCTACCTTGGATTCCAACAACTGCAGTTTTTTTTTGTCTCTATTCAATAGGATCTTGGCTGATCCTCATGATGAGGACAATGCCTTACAGAGCTGTAACCTGGCAAATGTAGTTTGCCATTTGTGCTATTGTGTGGTTACCAGTGATGGATGTTCTCATTGTTGCTGGGACCATTGGATCATTCAAAGCAGCCGGTCACCTTATTTAGTGCAGCTGTCACCTTGACAACCATTGCGACAGGATACTTTGGAAAGGGTACAGAAAAGGTTTATCAGGATGTTGCCTGGTATGGGGGATTTGAGCTACAAAGAGTGGTTGGCTTGAATCCATTTTATTTTCACTGGGGGGGCAACCTGATAGGAGTTTGTAAGATTGTGAAAGGCATGAGTGGAGTGGGAAGTATGAGGCTTTTTCCCCATGGTGGAGAGGTCAGTTACTAGGGGACAAAGGTTCAAGGTACAAGGGGTGAAGTTTAAAAGAGATACGCGTGAGGCATGTTTTTCATACAAAGGGTGGTGAGTGTCTGAAACGTTCTGCCAAAGAAGATGGTGGAATCAGACATAATAGCAGCATTCAACAAACAGCTGGATATATCCATGAATAGGAAGGGAATACAGGGATACGGATGCTGTAATTAAAGACAGTTTTAGGACAGAGGTGCAAAATATGGCTGCACAGGCTTGGAGGGCTGAAGGGCCAGTTCCTGTGCTGTATTTGTCTTTGTTCTTTGACCACCTACTCCCACTCGAGGAGATGACCCAGTTCTGTGCTGGTGTTCTGGGGACATCCTCAGTCTGTGGTGACACTGCGTCTCACTCACCTGGAGGGAATGGTATCAAAGAGCCTCCTTTACCTCCTCATTATCCTGAAGGGACCTTCAGCTGCGATTTCTTCATGTGGAGGCTGTCAGCATTTGTTCCTCCTCAATGTCTCTGTGTCTTTGTTGTCCTATGGCCACAGTGACAATACCCCTCAATGTTGCTGGGCCCATTGGTCATGGTTCCAATGAACCTGTGCGGGGGAACCTCAGAAACAGAGCAGCTCCTGAATAATCTGAGTCTCAGGCTTCACAAAAGGCAGCTCAGCATCAGCCTCGATGCAGTGGGACATGGAAGATCCAACAAGGAAAGCCATGGAAAGCCTCTAGATGAATCTTTGACATTAGGGAACCTTATTCTGATAGATATCACACAAGCTGTGCCATACAAATGCAGTAGAATGTTGTTAGTGCAGTAAGATGACTGAAACTTCAGACTGCTCCATCCCATCCTCCCAACCAAACCCCCTAAGAAGGGCAGCATTGTGCCTCAGAACATAAGTTCCAATCCTTACAGTTCAAGGTGTGCGGAGAGTAGCTCCACACGAGACTGAGATTGGATTCCCTACAGTGTGGAAACAGGCCCTTCGGCCCAACCAGTCCACACCGACCCTCCAAAGAGTAACTCACCCAGACCCATTTCCCTCTGACTAATTGACCTAGCACTACAGGCAATTTAGCCTGGCCAATTCATCTGATCTGCACATCTTTGGACTGTGGGAGGAAACCAGAGCACCTGGAGGAAACCACACAGACACTGGGAGAATGTGCAAACTCCACACAGACAATCACCCAAGGCTGGAATCGAACCTGATACCCTGGTGCTGTGAGGAACCACTGTGCCACCCCTGGATTTTTGTGAATTGTGGTTTGTAGGTGACACTTTGATGGTCACCAGCAATTAGTTCTCTTTCCCAAAGATGACAATTTGTAAAGATCAATGAAACTTGTGACCAGGATTTGTATCTCACACCGTTGGTCACTGCCTATGGATCATTTACAGAATTCCGTGATGACAGCTATCTTTAAGCTGTTTGGTCTAAGTGCCAGATTAATACACTTACCCCTTGAAGGGTCTCACGTCACTCACAACTACAGCCTGTGTCCTCAGACAGAAAAATAAACCCTTACTCCACCCACTCCAGGAGAGGTTGCAACAATTTGTTTATTTTAATTGTGAATTTGTGAATTGGATGGATATCAGCATAGATCACACTTTCCCGAATAAGCCACTGGATCAACCTAGTAATCCAGGCCATCCTGATAAACCTCTATGTTCCTTTCTTCCTGGCACTCTCTGCCAACACCCTTCCATTGCCACCATCAGTTCCAAACATCCATACTTTCCCATCCAACCTTTTACTGACGTTTTCATGTCTGAACACGACCCCCTGAGCTGAGGGCCTAAGGTTTGATTGTTGTCAAATATCGTGATTCACATCCCCCTCTCCCCTTCCCCATCCCTATCAAAGCCAAGGGGGTGGTGACTGTGAGTGACTCCCTGTCCTACAGTAACCCATTGCACTATTGTGGGGAGAAAGTGAGGTCTGCAGATGCTGGAGATCAGGGCTGAAAATGTGTTGCTGGAACAGCGCAGCAGATCAGGCAGCATCCAGGGAACAGGAGAATCGACGTTTCGGGCATAAGCCCTTCTTCAGGAATGAGGAAAGTGTGTCCAGCAGGCTAAGATAAAAGGTAGGGAGGAGGGACTTGGGGGAGGGGCGTTGGAAATGTGATAGGTGGAAAGAGGTCAAGGTGAGGGTGATAGGTCAGACTGGGATGGGGGCGGAGAGGTCAGGAAGAAGATTGCAGGTTAGGAAGGCGGTGCTGAGTTCGATGGATTTGACTGAGACAAGGTGGGGGGAGGGGAAATGAGGAAACTGGTGAAATCTGAGTTCATCCCTTGTGGTTGGAGGGTTCCTAGGCGGAAGATGAGGCGCTCTTCCTCCAACCGTCGTGTTGTTGTGGTCTGGCGATGGAGGAGTCCAAAGACCTGCATATCCTTGGTGGAGTGGGAGGGGCAGTTGAAATGTTGAGCCACAGGGTGGTTGGGTTGGTTGGACCGAGTGTCCCAGAGGTGTTCTCTGAAACACTCCGCAAGTAGGCGGCCTGTCTCCCCAATATAGAGGAGGCCACATTGGGTGCAGAGGATGCAATAGATGATGTGTGTGGAGGTGCAGGTGAATTTGTGGCGGATATGGAAATTTCCTTTGGGGCCTTGGAGGAAGGTGAGGGGGGAGGTGTGGGCGCAAGTCTTGCACCTGCTGCGGTTGCAGGGGAAGGTGCCGGGAGTGGAGGTTGGGTTGGTGGGGGGTGTGGATCTGACGAGGGAGTCACGGAGGGAGTGGTCTTTACGGAATGCTGATAGGGGAGGGGAGGGAAATATATCCTTGGTGGTGGGGTCTGTTTGGAGGTGGCGGAAATGACGGTGGATGATACGCTGTACATGGAGATTGGTGGGGTGGTAGGTGAGGACCAGTGGGGTTCGTTCCTGGTGGCGGTTGGAGGGGCGGGGCTCAAGGGCGGAGGAGCGGGAAGTGGAAGAGATGCGGTGGAGGGCATCGGCGACCACGTCGGAGGGGGAAATTGCGGCCTTTGAAGAAGGAGGCCATCTGGGTTGTACAGTTTTGGAACTGGTCCTCCTGGGAGCAGATGCGGCAGAGACGAAGGAATTGGGAGAATGGGATGGCGTTTTTTCAGGGGGCAGGGTGGGAGGAGGTGTAGTCCAGGTAGCTGTGGGAGTCGGTCGGTTTGTAGTAGATGCCCGTGTTGATTCGGTCGCTTGAGATAGAAATAGAAAGGTCGAGGAAGGGGAGGGAGGAATCTGAGACTGTCCAGGTGAATTTGGGGTCGGGGTGGAAGGTGTTGGTGAAGTGGATGAACTGTTCAACCTCCTCGTGGGAGCACGAGGCGGCGCCGATACAGTCATCAATGTAGCGGAGGAAAAGGTGGGGGTGGGGCCAGTGTAGTTGCGGAAGATGGACTGTTCCACATATCTACAAAGAGGCAGGCATAGCTGGGGCCCATGCGGGTGCCCTATTGCACTATTATCTCCGCCAATTCTATGTTGAGCTGCCCCACTTTCACAATAATTTCTCTTGCTGTCTCCAGCATGCAGCCTGAGTTGAGATGTCACCTTTTTTTATAAAACCTTCAGTTATCTCAGGAATGTGACTTGAAAGAAGTTCTGGGATTTACATATTAATGAACTGAAACCTGCAACTCATTCTAAAAAATGAAAGGCTTAACAGCAAGCTAGGTTTGTTCAATATATCGTATCAGTTGCATGACACTATGATCTTATACTATAAATACTGTGTCTTATGATCCTGCCCCACTAGTTACCTGATGAAGGAGCAGCACTCTGGAAGCTAGTACTTCCAAGGAAATCTGTTGGACTATAACCTGGTGTTGTGTGATTTTTAAATTTGTTCAATTTTCTCAACTTGGCCATGAAAAATAAACTTTCAACAAACAACCCCCAGACTGACTTGGAGATGACCCTGCTGGGTGGCCAGGTCCCTCACTGTACAGTTCCCTGAATGATTTACCCTGATCCCCAGACTGAGTGCACTGGACCTGCAAGACCGACCATAGGGTGTAATGACATGGAACTCCTGATGCTGACCATTCCAAGGTTACTGACAGTGTCCAGGCCACTGGGCTGAGGCTGGAAGCTGCCGTTGATTCAGTGGAGTGAGAGTCCATGGCTGATGACGGTTCCCCTGGACTTGGTAGAGGGCCCCTCTGCCAACACTTTGGAGACATGGCCATTTGGATGAAGCATGTTCAATGTGTTGGCTGCAGAAACCGCTGGTGCTTGCTGTAGGTGTGACACTGACATAACAAGGACCCATGTCCCTCCCCTGCCCCCAGTGACAAACATGAGAAGCTTCCCAGCTCTGAGTCTGAGCTAAAAGGTAAGGTAAGACAGATGGACCATGAGCCTGTAAGTTCTAAATGATGTGACAATGGGCAAATAAAGAGCAAAGTAAAGCAAAACAAAGATGCAGCAAGCATCTAAGTAAGCACAAAGGGAATGAACACTCAGTGATTGAGCTCAGACAGCTCTGATCTCCAGCATCTGCAGTCCTCACTTTCTCTCAGAGCTCTGAGACCTACCCTGTTCTTATCCACATGCGGCAGGTGCCCACCCCCGATGGTTTGGCAGCAGTGTGACAATAAAAGGTGTTGGCATTCTCCAACGTGATGGAGATAACTGTGTGCTGAATGATTTGGAATTGTATCCTGATGACATGGCAAGGCTGGTGCTTATCCAGTGCCAACCTCCATGGATGAAAGGTGCAGGTGGTCACTCCCATGGAGCACGCCTTAGGGTGGAGGCCAATGGCCAAAATGGGGAGGCACAGAGGGCCACGCGATGAGCTAGAGTCACCAGATACTTGCTCTGACTTTAATGTTGGAAATTATCACTGTTGAGTTTTTGTCTGCCACATGTGAGGTTGACCAACTTGATATCAATGAGGTGAGAGTAGGTAATAATGAGATGTTAATGCATGCCAATGGGCACTTCATCACTCACCAGTGAGATTCTCATCTTGCCATTTAAACCTTGAGCAAAAACATTAAGCTGTTTTGCTTCGATGTCAAGAAGCTCTTTTTATTGAGCTTAGTTTCTCCCATTGACTCATCGTTTAGGGGCTGGGAAAATTCCACCCATAGTGCTGCATTTATTTCACCTCAGAGTAATGATAAAGGGAGAGGAGTATATCGTTGCTGTAGTTGGAGTCCACAAAGAAGAAGAGAAGGAAGTTCAGAGAAGTATGACTATGGAGTCATTGACAAAATAATGGCAACTAGCCAGTTCAAGGGAAGGCTTTAATGGAGAGACCAAACACAGTGAGACATTGATTGCCTGTCAGGTGATAATCTTTCTGCTGTATTTCATCCAGAGGTCTGGGAGTGGAACTGTGATATTCGTCCTTAGAACTAATCTTACTTACTAAAAGATAAAGTCACCACTTTCCTATCTGACCATAGGGCTCATGTGAGAGGGACAAGTGGTTTAACCTGAGCGTCACCATGCCTCAGATGAGGGGATTGGTTGAGACGGAGTGTCCTTCATGGTAACCTAAGCCAATGCAGGAATTGAACCCACACTGTTGGCATCACACTGCATTACCAACCAGCCACCCAGCCAACTTGGACTAGAGAATGTGTAACACCATATAACATGTGTCAGCAATGCTGTTTTATCCTAAGGTCACTGTGTCCTGAAGCTGTGCGGAAGCAATTGCTTTGCTTTAACATAGATGAGAACTGACCCAAAATAGTGTAGTTTTTTTTTGTTTGGTGTTAGGAAGATAATTAACTTTTTTGTTCTATCTTGAGGTGTCAAGATTTCATTCATAACTTTGATTTGTGGATTGGGAAATGAGGCAGCCACAAATAGCCACTGCTACAGCAACATCCACATTAAAGCACCACGCAAGCAATTAGTACACACCCTTTCTTTTCTTCACAGTCTAATAAATATCCAACACAGGTAACTTGCTTAATCTTCAGCCATTCAAACCAGGACTCTTAAATATTGATCTATTAAGATAGTGAGCAAGATGGACTATCAAATTTCAACAAAACCAAGTACTGTTTTTGATTACCAAACCAAGAAATAAAAACAGAAGGCACTGGAGAAACACAACAGGTTTGCCAGGATCTGTGGAGAAAGAAACAAAGTTAAATATTTGATATGACTTTTCTTTTGAACAAGAGGAGAGTCTTTGAGATTGGACTCAAAATATTAAATCTGTTTCACTATCCACAGAAGCTACCGAATTTTAACTTCCATCTTCTGACTATTATCCCTGAGACATTCTATGAACTAAAATGATTTTGAGAAAGGAGAAATAGTACCCTAAAATGGCTGTGATCACCTGACCACAGATTAAGGTAAAACCAGAAGATCATTCCAAGATAAACAAAACCTGAGAGTCATGGAGTCATAGAGCATGGAAACAGACCCTTCGGTCCAACTCGTCCATGCCGACCAGATATCATAGCGAAATGGAATCCCATTTGCCAGCATTTAGCCCATATCCCTCCAAACCCTTCCTATTAATATACGCATCCAGATGCCTTTTAAATGTTGTAATTGTACCAGCCTCCACCACTTCCTCTGGCAACTCATTCCATACACGTACCACCCTCTGAGTGAAAGAAAGGTACTCCTCAGGTCCCTTTTAAGTCTTTCCCTCTCACATTAAACCTATGCCCTCTAGTTTTGCACTCCCCCACCCTTGGAAAAAGACCTTGGCTATTCACCCTATCCATGCACCTCATGGATTTTATGAACTTCTATGAGATCACCCCTCAGCCTCTGATGCTCCAGGGAAAAATAGCCCCTGTCCATTCAGCCTCTCCCCATAGCTCAAGCCAACCAAATCCTGCAACATCCTTGTAAATCATCTCTGAATCCTTTTAAGTTTAAGTGCCTCTTTCCAATACCATGGTGACCAGATTTCTATGTAGTATTCTAAAAGTGGCCAAAACAATGTCCTGTACAGCTGCAATATGACATTCTAACTCCTATAGTCAATCCTCTGACCAATGAAGGAAGCGTGCCAAATGCCTTCTTCACAACCTTTTCACCTGCGACTTCACTTTCAAGCATCTATGAATCTGCACTCCAAGATCTCTTTGTTCAGCAACAGTCCTACCAGTCCTACCACAGTCCTACCAATGGCCCTATTATTAACTAGACAAAAGTGAGGACTGCAGATGCAGGAGATTAGAGTCAAGAGTGTGGTGCTGGAAAAGCACAGCAGGTCAGGCAGCAGAAAAAATGATTGTTTGGGCAAAAGCCCTTCAACTGGAATGGCTTTTGCCTGATGACAGGCTTTTGCCTGAAATGTCAATTTTCCTGCTCCTTGGATGCTGCCTGACCTCTTGTGCTTTTCCAGCACCACACTCCCTATCATTAGCTATATAAGTCTTGCCCTGATTTGCCTTTCCAAATGCAACACTTCACATTTATCTAAATTAAACTCCATCTGCCACTCCTCAGCCCACTCGAAAAGCTGATCAAGGGCCTGTAGTAGTCAGATATAACCTTCTTCACTGTCTACTGCACCACCAATTGTTGTGTCATTTGCAAATATACTAACCATACCTCCTACATTCATCTCAAAATCATTTATATAAATGATGAAAAGCAGTAGACCCAGCACCAATCCTTATGGCAAACCACTGGTCACAGGCCTCCAGTCCGACAAACAAAACTCCAACACCATCCTCTGTTTCCTACCTTCAAGCCAATTTTGTATCCAATTGGCTAGCTCTCTCTGCACCTCATATAATCTAACCTTGCAAACCATTCCACCATGAGGAACCTTGTTGAACGCCATACATTTGGACAACATCTACTGCTCTGTCTACATCAATCTGCTTTGTCATGTCTTCAAAGAATTTAGGGAGACACAATCTTGTGAAGTCTGCATGGTGAGTCAGGAATACACACTGAACTCTAATTCAAATAGCTCCTTTGTAGATCAGCAACGAGAAAAATATGGATTGGTTACAGCGAGAATGGAAAGACTCTAACTCACCCTGGTTCCTCTGTAATATCTCAAAGGCAGTACCCAATCAAGTACAAATTGGGGAAATAACTATTCACAGTGGACTCAAAGTTATCAACAAACTTTGGGTCTACTGAGAATATAGGTCAACAATTAAACAACAGCTGTCTCTGGTTAAAAATGTAACATTTCAATGACTTGAAGGACTTTTAAATTGGGCAGTCTTTGTTCTTGCAGTCTGCACCATACACCCTCCCCCCCCCTTTAAACGTATTACCTGCATATGTGTGTGTGTGTGTGTGTATGTGTGAGTGTGTGCGTGTGTATGTGTGTGAGTGTGAGTGTGTGTGAGTTTCTGTGTGTGAGTGTATGTGTGTGAGTGTGTGTGTGAGTGTGTGTGTGAGTGCATGTGTGTGAGTGTGTGTGTGTATATGTGTGAGTGTGAGTGTGTGAGTGTATGTGTGTGCGTGAGTGTGTGTGCGCGTGTGAGTGTGTGTGTGTATGTGTGTGAGTGTGTGTGAGTGTATGTATGTGTGTGAGTGTATGTATGTGTGTGTGTGAGTGCATGTGTGTGTGTGTATGTGTGTGTGTGTGTGTGTATGTGTGAGTGTGAGTGTGTGTGAGTGTATGTGTGTGAGTGTATGTGTGTGTGTGTGTGTGAATGTGTGTGTGAGTGCATGTGTGTGTATATGTGTGAGTGAGTGTGTGTGTGTATGTGTGTGTGTGCGTGTGTGTGTATGTGTGTGAGTGTGAGTGTGTGTGCGCGTGAGTGTATGTGTGTGTGTGCATGTGCATGTATGTGTGTGTGTGTGTGAGTGTATGTGTATGTGTGTGAGTGTGTGTGCGCGTGAGTGTATGTGTATGTGTGTGTGTGTGCATGTGAGTGTATGTGTGTGAGTGTGTGTGTGTGTGTGTGTATTGTCTTTCATGCTGCTTTTTAAATATTTCTTTCCCGGGGTTTGTAGGTAATAAATTCCTCTGTCCTTTGAGTAAGAAATCCTTGTAATTAGCTCCTTCATTTCAATCAGGTTAATTATATGTGGGATTAGTGTGTGATATAACTGCATGCTGTGAAAGAATGTAAACATTGTTGTGACCAAAGGGGTGGGGTTAAAAAAAGACAACTAATTGCTCTGCTTACCTGCTCGTAACAAGTAAGAGGCAAGCTTAAACCTTGTCAGTCATCGTTTGCCGAACATTCTTCAACTAGGAATGGCCCAGGACTATCCCACAATGTCTACACTAAAATGATGGTAAAACTGAGCTACATTGCCTCACCCAAAAAGAATCAAAACAATGCAGGCTACTTTGCAGCCTATGTTTTGGAGGCGTGTCTGACTAGCAATTACTCACAATCAAATGTATTTTGAAATTAAACTAACAAAGGTTTTTGATCATTTGATAATCAATGCTGTGGATAAAATAGATGGTACCAGTTCACATGAACAAGATCAATTCAAGCTCTCAGACATATTTTGACAAAGTTTGATACGCAAGATTTCAAATTGAATTAAAAGACACTGTTATATATAACAGAATATAGCACAAGGGAAATATATGAAGTGGAGGTGCCAGTGTTGGACTGGAGTGGAAAAAGTCAGAAGTCACACGACACCAAGTTATGATCCAACAGGTTTATTTGAAATCACAAGCTTTTGGAGCGCTGCTCCTTCAGGGGAAGTCACTTCCCCTGACAAAGGAGCAGCGTTTGAGAACTTATGATTTCAAATAAACCTGTTGGATGATAACCTGGTGTTGTGTGACTTCTGACTTTGGAGTAATATAGGTTAAGAGTAGGAAGCAGATTAATCACCAGAGGTATAACATCAGACCACATACAACAGTGGAGAAAGTGAATAAGGGAGAATTTGGGAGAAAGATACAGGCTATTTCAGAAATTGGCTGGCGAGGTCAGAGGTTATATTTTACATTCCAAAATCTCAAATATCAAACCTATTTATCTACATCAATTTCAATTTTTAGAATTATTTAGTAAGGTATGAATAAGGTTGAGGTATGCACTTATGAATGTTTTACATTGCATTGGTCAGACCCCCACTGAGAACACTGTGTTCACTTTAGATTTTCACACATCCATCTCGTTTCATGTGAAAGGTGTTAACCAACAGTGCATTAACACCTTTACTTCAATCAAGAACAGGACAAACCAATTCTACTGATCTCAACAAAAAGTCGTGTTATATCCTTGGGGGTCTTTGTAAAAACGTGCATCTAAACATTAATGAAGTTACACAGTTCCTTAAAGGAGAAGCAGTCTCTTAAGACAGAATTTGATTAGAGAGGAGATCAAGGCAGCAAATTTCTTTGCATTAGGAAATCTTACAACAAATAATCTTCTCAGAGAACATCTAAATCTTTGGGTGAATCATGAATGTGCGTTCCTTCTTCTCGATTCAATCCACAAGGTTGTGGAATTATTCCAAAGACTTTGCTCCCCAAAAACTATAAAGTGCAGACTATTAAAATTCTCAAACAATGAGAATCATTTCCTATTAATGCTGCATTTGACATTGCTTTATTAAATATAATGTTTGTTGAAGGAGTAGCTTGAATCATCTTGCATACCGAGGTTCTGTGTGATCTCTCCTAACAAAATAATGATGGCTGATTATATTGTACAATGTACATTATGTTTTGTGCTGCTGCTGAATCATGTTGGAGCTATTACCTATTTCAAACAACTTAAGTTCCAATATCAAAGAAGTTGTGCCACACTCAAGGTTAAGTTGACAAAAAATGTGGCTACCTTCTCTTAAATTAAAATGGGAAAATTAAATAATGTTGCCACAAAATTCTTCTCATTGTCATTCATGATGTATGTTGTGAGTACAAGATTTATACAAATTAGCAGGAACATTTTTTTCATCTCAAAAATGTTAGGCTTGTTTTCTTCTTATAACTGAGCTTCACAAATCCGCATTTTATCTCTTCTGCAAAAGCACGCCACAGCCACAGCTGGATGGAACGATTAAAACAAAGGTTAAAACTGTGGAGAAAAGAGCAGTTACTTGGGGTTTTTCTTTTGAAAATGTGATCGCAGTGTAGGAAGGAAAGACTTTGATGGTGAGGTCACTGTTCTGAAAGTGGTGGGAGGGGGAAATGGAAAGATTTGGCCCCTGATTTTTCCACGTCAGGCTGCAACAGCAGACATCACTGTTTGCAGCACCAAAAATCTTAGCTAATGAATTTCATTTTGATAAAAACTTCCAAAATTTAAAATAGAAACAAAAATGAAATTAAATCAAATCATATCAAATCAAATGCAAATCAATTCAGGAAGGAGGGTGAGTGCTTTTGGTTTAAAGATACAGGTATTTTAATATTGACCATCCACAAAATCTTGGTGGTAGCAGTCAGTGAATCAATGAAAATAGCTCCCAAAACTGCATGCATTTCTAAAAAAGGTTTGTTTGCTTGAGTTGTCAATCAAATTTATTTGCTTAATGCAAAATCTATCATGAATCAGTGCACTTGGGGACCATTTTAAAGTGTAATTATTTAAGAAGTCAAACTTTGCTGTAAGAAAAGACCCTTGACGTATTGAAGAGTAATATCATGCTGTGGTTTGATTAATATAGCTGAAAATGGATTCACCTCAAAGTGAAGTCTTTTTGTAAGGAGTGTCAATTCAACCACTAAGGGCTAGCTGACTGTAAGCTATCAAAAAAAACTTATGAAACATATACAGAACCATTTGTCAGTTACATTGAGATCCAGCATTGTACAGCTTTTAAGCATCCCTTTTGGTGTCTTTGTACCTAAAAGACAAAACCATTGTTTTATAGGGAACCTATCAGATAGCTGGAGTCAAACACAATTTGCGGAATTTTCCAGTGTGATTCATCTACTCTCGGATGCACAGCCAATGTTCGTCTTAGTCATTCCTGGGATGTGGGTGCTGCTGACTAGACCAGCATTTATTGCTCGTCCCTAATTGCCCAGAGGGCAGTTAAGAATCAAACATATTGCTGGGGGTCTGGAGTCACATGTAGGCCAGACCAGGTAAGGATGGCAGTGTCCTCCCCTGAAGAACATTAATGACCCAGATAGGTTTTTCCCGATGATTGACATTGTATTCAGGGTCATCACTGAACTCAAAATTCAGGATTTTGCTTTATTGAATTCAAGTTCCACCATCTGCCACAGTGGGATATAAACCCAGATCCCCAGATTGTTCTGATATAAGGAAGGGTTACCTGACCCAAAACGTTAAATCTGACTTCTCTCCACAGATGCTGCCAGACTGCAGAGCGTTTCCAGCAACCTCTGTTTTTGGTCCCCAAACATTGGAGCTCTAGAGGACTTTCTAAATAGGTTAATGGGCTTGCAGAAAATTGGAGTGAGAAATATCCAACAGAAATTTCTCTTTTCTGCTCTCAAGTCTTGTACACCTTACTGTCTGGTTGCATTTGCTTTTTTAATGTTATTTGTTATTTTAACCTTAAGGTATAAAGAAGGGATTGCTGTTTCACATTATCTCGGGTTAACTGTGTTTGAAATCCCCTCTATCAAAGCAAGAACAGACATTTCCTGTGTACCTTAGCTTACGCAAACACAAGGTTGGTTTTACTTTCTGTTAACAAAGAAATCATTGCACATTTCTTCACCACAAGGTGGTGCACTATCTGCGTGGGTTGTGCTGCTTTGTCTTAACATATCTCTCATCTGGTTCATATTTGCATGTGGTTTCAGGGGGTGGGTTTAACAAGCTTTGGTGCTAATTTACTGTGAAACATAAAATAAAAGCTACAGAAATATATAGAGATGTACAGCATGGAAATAGACCCTTCAGTCCAACTCATCCATGCCGAACAGATAGGCCAGCCTAATCTAGTCCAATTTGCCAGCACTTGGCCCATATCCCTCGAAACCTTTCCTATTCATATACCCATTCAGGTGCCTTTTAACTAGCCTCTACCATTTCCTTTGGCAGCTCATTCCAGACACACTCCGCCCTCCGTCATGAGCTGAAATCTTGCTGTCCTGACATCATTTCAAACAAAGATAAGATGCCTTAGTCAACATAGTAACCCTGTTCAATGCAGATCATGTTAAATCTGACACATTCACCAGTGAGGGTTCTTTAGTAATACAGATGTTTTTATGTTCACTGTACAGTTTAAGATAGATGTGGACTTTGTCATCCACCAAAACTCATTTTGAATAGTAACTAGCCTTAAATATTACAGTCCACAAACACAGATATACATTGATGGTAACAGCCACCCATTCAATTGCACCTATAAAATGATCCTTAAAGCTGAAGTTGTTGTTCAATAACTGGCTCCAAGGCTGAGGGGATTGTCCTGTAAAGAGATTATCAGTCTACAGGCCTCAAATTTCCTAGAATTTAGAAATATAAAAGTAATATGTTTGAGTAATAATAAGGGGCTTAGGGTAGACACAGAGGCTTGTTGCATTTGTTGGAGATTCGAGAAGTAGGGTAACAGTCTTAGAATAGACAGTTGACAACATAAGACTAAGATGAGGAGACATTTCTTCGTTGAAAAGGTTGTGAATCTTAAGAATTTTCTATAAGACCACTGGTTGTTGGGTGTATTGATGGAGATTGACAGATCTGTGGGTGGTAAGGAATTAAAGGGATATAGGGATAGTACAATGAAGATGGAACTGAGCAAGAACAGCCACAGTCTTGTTGAATGACAGAACAGTCTCAAGGAACCAAACCCTTTCTTCTATTTCATACGTCCGTATGTTCTTCTGTAAATTAATTCTATTTTATCACTGTAACACAATCAACAGGATATTGGTAGGAGGATTGATCTTTGATATCTTAGTCAGACTTCATTAAACACGGGAAAGAAATATTTGGGCTAGGTAAATTAGAAAAACCATGTCTCAAATGTGTACCGTAAGACCAGACAAAATTAACCTCCTAAATAAAAACTGAAAGAATGAAGATAATATAAATCAGCAACAAAAGCAGAAATTGGAAAAGCTCAGCACGTCTTTCTGCATCTGTGGAGAGAAGTCAGAGGTAATGTTTCGGGTTGAGTGACCCTTCTTCAGAACTGGAACCAGGGAATCTCCTGACAGTTTGATAAGCTCGGTTTGGGCTTTGGAGACAGAGCAGTCCAGTGAATGTTGAGTTCTCGATCTACATTGAGACTATCGAATAAAGAATTACGTTGTCATGATTTGGTGGTTAACCTGTTCAATGTTGAATGTTGCCAACATACACCTTGACAGTGAATGAAAGCAGGAACATAGGAGAGTTCTGTCAATTGACTAATCAATATTGGGATATTTAAAATCACCTGAATGCAAAACATTTGCAATACTGAGGAATACAATGATCCTGATCAAAACTATTCAATTGCAACAAGCAAATAAGTAACATATTTTGAATGAGCAAAATATGATCACCAAAGGTACACAAACAAATTAATTTATATCAGCTAAGAGCTATCCCCTCGTCAATCTACTGGTGGCCATTTATTGTTAAAACTCCATTAAGTAAAATAAAACACAATTTCTCAGAAAGATATCTTAAACTGGTATCAAAGGACAAACAATGACCCTGATAGGTTTTCTATAAGAACTCTTTATAATTTGAAACAAAAACAGAAATTGCTGGAGAAACTCAGCAGGTCTGGCAGCATCTGTGCCAGAAACAGATTTAACATTTAAAGTCCAGAAGAATGACTGGACTTGAAACGTTAGCTCTGTTTTCTCTCCCCAGGTGCCACCAGACCTGCTGAGTTTCTCCAGCAATTTCTGGTTTTGTTTCTGTTTTTAGGGTTTTTTTTGCAGTGTCTGTGGGGGGAGACACAGAGTTAATGTTTTGAGTTCCAGTGACTCTTCTAGTGGTAAATTAACATTTTTTTTTGGAAGTTCTAAATTAGACAGAAAAGAGAAAGGTTAATCAACCCTTCTGTTCTCTTCAAGCCTGAAGAAATACTGCTATTGTCCTTTACAGCATCCAATTAATTTTGATAGATTATATTTTACCACGGGTTCCTAACAATTCAGGTTCAGTCCATGGTTTGCTGCAACTCCATTCCAGGCGTTAGAAATTATAGTAAAGACAGAGTGCAGTTAAAATGCTGATGAGAATTGTTTTGGCATCAGTTCATGACATCAGAAACCCATTGTAGTTTTTTTGGATTAGCGTAAAGAATTCACCAACGTGATCATGGGTAATGTTGGAACTAGCTAAAGCAAAGTAAATGAGATTGATTTAGGATTGAGGAATTGTGAAGTATCAAGCATATTGTAGTCTAAACAAGCATTACCCAGCACTTACACCTCAGGCAAAATAACAACAAAAAATTGCTTTTCACAATTAAACATGAATACCTTGATGTGCAACAACCTTTTTTCCTTAATTAAATAACCTAAGTAAACCATACCAGCAACAGAAGTGGAGGCATTTTCACATCATAAACATCAAGATTATGGTCGAGCATGTTTATTTGAAAAATGCTAAATTTCTTATAAAATCCCCACCATAGAAATCTGAGAAACTAATGCTTATTTTGCATCAGTATTGATCAAAATAAATCAACAGTAAGCTAATAAAACTGTAGCGCTGTCACATCGGCCTATGATTATGCAAGGCACAAAGAGCAGAGGTATTTTGTGATGACACCTGAGTAGTGGGAATGATGTTTGTAGTCTGTTCTCTCCCATGCATTTGGCCGTGGCATTGTACTGCAGTCACATGCCCTTTGAACCAGTCTGTGGAGCACCCGGAACACCCTTGCAGAACACACCTATTGAACCACTGTCCTGGAGTGCTCAGTAACAGCTATCTAAATGTGCCTATGTCCAGAGGAACATTAGAAACAGGAGCCGGAGTGGGCCATTTGGCCCCCTCGAGCCTGCCCCACCATTCAATAAGATCATGGTTGGTCTTTTCATGGAATCAGCTCGACTTACCCACCCTCTCACCGTAATCCGAATTTCCTTTACTGTTCACAAATCTATCTTTTCCTTAAAAACATTCAACGAGGTAGCCTCAACTGTTTTCACTGGGCAAGGACTTCCACAGATTCAGAATGCTCTGGATGAAGAATGTCCTTCTCAACTCACTCCGAAATTGATTCCCCTTACTTTGAGGCAAGGCCCTTTAATTCTACTGGGAACAATCTCCCCTGCTTTTATCCTATAACATGGGCTGAATGGCCCACTCCACAGCCATAGTAACCCTATCTGTACTAATAAATTGTACTGAGTACCAAAATCTACTATTCTGGGCATTCGTTACATTTCAGCAGCACAAGCTCTTCCGATTAGTCAATATTGCGAGGAGTGCACTCATAATGTTATTATGCGAAATTCAATCATCTTCCTGTCTTGTAATACAAAGCTGGGTGAATGCAGTGAGCAGAGCAAACTCCCCGTGTGGGTAGAAGAAGTGATCTCCAGTAGTTGTGATCACACAATCACAGCTGAAAGGATGGCCAAAATTGTCAATGATCGAATATTTTCTGAGAAGTGAGTCCCTTGATTTTATGGATTATCCTCACAACTCACACACACACACACACACACACACACAGACACACACACACAGACACACCCACACAGACACACACACACAGACACACACACACACTCTCTCACACACACAGACAGACACACTCACACACACAAACACACACACACACTCAGACACAGACACGCACTCTCTCTCTCACACACACAGACAAACACACACACACAAACACACACAGACACACACACAGACACACACATACAGACACACATACACACTCACATACACAGATGCACACAGACACACACTCACACAGACGCACACACACTCACACACACAGCCACACACACTCTCACACACACACAGACAAACACACACGGACACAGACACACACACACAAACACACACAGACACAGACACACACACACAGACACACAGACACACACAAACACAGATGCACAGACTCGCACACACACACAGGAACAGATGCATAGGCTTGCACGCACACACACAGACACAGACACACACACAAACACACACAAATACACACACACAGACACAGGCACACAAACACACACACCCACAAACACACACACACAGACACACAGACACGGATGTACAGACACACACAAACACACACACACATAAACACACACTCACACACACTAAACACACACACACACAAACACACACACACATACAGATGCACAGACTTGCGCACACACACACACAGATACACAGACATCCTGTGCGCACACACACACACACACACAAACACACACAGACACAGATGCACAGACTTGTGCACACACAGATACACAGACACACACACATGAATGCACAGACTCACGTGCACACACACAGTCATACAGACACACACACACTCACACACACACATACACAGACTCACACAAACACACACACAGACACAGCTGCACAGACTTGCGCACACGCACAGACACACACACACACATACTCACAGACACACACACTCACAGACACGCGCACACACGCACAGAGACATACACACACACACTCACACACAGACACACACACACATACTCAAACACACTCACACACAGACAGACACACACATACACACACAGGCACACACACAGACAAACACACACTCACACACAAACACACAGGCACACACACTCACACCCACACCCACTCACACACAGACACACACACTCACACACACACCTACTCACACCCACACACAGACACACGCACACACACTCTCTCACACATACAGACACACACACACACAGGAACGCACACACAGACATATAAACGCACACACAAACAAACACAGACACACACACTCCCACACACTCATACACACGCAGACGCAGACACACAAACACACACAGACACACAGACACACACAGAGACACAGATGCACAGACTCGCGCACACAGACACAGATGCACAGACCTGCACACACACACAAACACACACACACTCACACATACACAGAGAGACACACACAAACACACGCACAAACACACACAGACACAGATGCACAGACTTGCACACACACACAGATGCACAGACTCATGCGCGCATGCACACACAGACACACAGACACACACACACACAGAAACACACAAAGACACTCACACACACATACGCACACACACACAGACATACACACACTCACACACAAATACACACACAAACACACACACACTCACACATACACAGACACACAAACACACACACAGACACAGATGCACAGACTTGCACACACGCACAGACACAGATGCACAGACTTGCACGTACACACACAGACACACACACGCAAACACACACAAACACACACACACAAACACAGACACACAAACACACACTCACACACAAACACACACACAGACACAGATGCACAGACTCGTACACAGACACACACAAACACACACACAGACACAGATGCACAGACTCGCGCACAGACACACACAAACACACACACAAACACAAACACAACACACACAAACACACACACATACACAGACACACACACACACAAACACAGATGCACAGACTTGTGCGCACACACACACAGATGCCCAGACTCGCGCGCGCACACACACACAGACACACACACTCACACACACAAACACACAAACTCACACACAAAAACACACACAGACACAGATGCACAGACTTGCGCGCACACACAGATGCACAGACTCGCGCACACACACACAGATACAGATACTGATGCACAGACCTGCACACACACACAAACACACACTCACACATACACAGGCACATTTGCACAGACTTGCGCACACACACACGCAGATGCACACACACACAGACACACACACGTAGACACACACACTCACACACAGACACACACAAACACACACATATACACACAAACACACACACAAACACACACACACTCACACATACACAGACACACAGACACAGATGCACAGACTTGCGCACACACTCACAGACACACAGACACACACAGATGCACAGACTCGTGTGCACACACACAGATACACACAATAACACACACACACAGACACACACACAGACACACACACTCACACACACACACACACACAGACACACACATTCACATATTCAGGCACACGGGCACAGAGACCCACATAAACACACACACTCACACACATACTCACACACACACTCTCACGCACACACTCACACACACACACTCACACACAAATACACAGACACCCACACACACAGACACACACACTCACACACACACCCACTCACACACACAGACACACACAATCACACACACAGACACACACACATACCCACTCTCACAGACACACACAGACACATGCACACAGACCACAGACACACACACAAAAATACACAGACACACTCACACACAGACACACACTCACACACACAGACACACACACACTCATACACACACATACACAGACATACGCGCACACGTGCACACAGATGCACACAGACACACACACACGCAGACACAGATGCAGAGACTCATGCATGCACACACACTCACACACCCACACAGACACACACACAGACACACACAGACACACTCACACACGCACAGACACACAGACACACTCACACACACTCACACACATACTCGCACACACACTCTCACGCACACACTCACACACACAGACACACACACACTCACACACAAATACACAGACACCCACACACACAGACACACACACTCACACACACACACCCACTCACACACACAGACACACACAATCACACACACAAACACACACACATACCCACTCTCACAGACACACACACAGACACATACACACAGACCACAGACACACACACAAAAACACACAGACACACTCACACACACAGACACACACACACTCACACACACATACACAGACACACGCGCACACGTGCACACAGATGCACACAGACACACACACACACACGCAGACACAGATGCAGAGACTCATGCATGCACACACACTCACTCACACACACAGACACACACACAGACACACACAGACACACTCACACACGCACAGACACACACACACTCACACACACAGACACACACAGACTCACACACACAGACTCACACACACACTCACACACACAGAGACACAGTTGCACAGACTTGCGCGCATACACACACAGTCACAGATGCACAGACTCACGCACGCGCACACACACGCACACACAGATGCACAGACTCGCGCACACACACACAGATACAGATACTGATGCACAGACCTGCACACACACACAAACACACACTCACACATACACAGGCACATTTGCACAGACTTGCGCACACACACACACGCAGATGCACACACACACAGACACACACACACAGACACACAGACGCACTCCCACATACACACACTCTCACACACAGACACACATACAGACACATACACACACAGACACACTCACACACACACACTAA